>NW_005871113.1:2076583-2152427 GCF_000147115.1 Myotis lucifugus
GGGGGGGGGGGGGGAGCGCCCGCGGTCAGAGGGGGACCCCGGTGGGAGCTGGAGCACAGAGAAGGGAGCAGAGTCAGCGCCCCGGGCTCCTGAGCGGATGCGGGAGCAGCCAGAGGGCCGGCCGGCTGGGCGGAGGGCGGGTGTGGGAGGGAGGAGTCGTTCTGCCTAGCGGACCCGTGGGCCCAAGGCGAGGAGGCAGTCACCCCAGAACAAGGCCGGCGCGTGACTCCAGCCCTTGGCTCCATTCTTTTCTGTCATCATCGATGTCTCTCTCCCTCTCCCTCCCTCTCTGAAAGCAATAAAATATATTTAAAAAGTAAACCATGAAGCAGGCGGGGTCCCCGTGAGGGAGGTGGATTAAAAAAAAAAAGTACCAAATAATATGCATTTATATGTTTTATAAAACACTTATCATCTTTCTCAAATCAATTCCCTGGTAGATTTTTCTTTTCTTTTTAAAAATTATATTTTTATTGGTTTCAGAGACAAAGGGAGAGGGAGAGAGAGAGATAGAAACATCAATGATGAAAGAGAATCATTGATCAGCTTCCTTCTGCACGTCCCCCACTAGGGATCCAGCCCACAACCCAGGAATGTGCCCTGCTGGGAATTGAATCCTGACACTCAAGCACTGAGCCACATCGGCCAGGCAGATTCTTCATTTTCTTCATTTTTTCATGGTTGTATATCATAACTACTCAGATGAGCTAGGAATTGCAAAAGGGGATAAGGAAGTACAGGAGAGTGTGAGCAGGGTGAACAGGGATGGACATGGTGAGAACACACTAATCAATTAAATATCAAGTTTAGGACTTTCAGTTCTTGAACTGCCATATAAGGAGCTTGGAAGTCACCACTTCACCCTAACAACAAATAAAAATCCAAATAAACTGAAAATTCAGCACTCTTCTTAGTCCTTCAGAGACGTGAGGTGACAGAATAAAACACTGCCCAGATTGGAGAGATGGCTCTGGCCAGGTTGCTCAGTTGGTTTGAGCATTGTCCCAATATTCAAAGGTTGTGCTTCTATCCCAGGTCAGGGCATATAAAGAATCAACCAGTGAATTTATGAATAAGTGGAACAGCAGTTCAATTTCCCTCTCTTTCTCTTTAAAATCAATTTTAAAAAAATTGGAGACATAGGCCATACAGAGAAGCACAATTTAGGAGAGCAGAGACCCACAAGCAGACACTTCTTTGGAAACCAGTACCTGGAAGTGTAATTAATGAATTGTTGGATGCTCATTGTGGAGAGTTAAAAACTCCACTTTTGTGAGTTTTACTTCCTGAAGCTCTTCCAGGTTGTCACAGTGAATAGAAGAAGAAAAAAACAATCCTTTTAGATAGTTGGCAGGGGAAGGGGAAAAGGAACCATTTTGAAATATGCCAGAATATTTTGTTCTATTTAATAAGGCCTGCACTCAAGAGAAACTTTTACCAAAGCCTAAACTATTGGGATTTTATCAGAGTTTAATTGACCTGGGGGAAAGGAAATACCCAACTTCAGTGCCCTTTAGCCTTCCACATGTGAGAAGGGAAAAACTCAGATGCCCCTCTGGCCATCTGTTCCATATAAGGTGTGGGAGTGGGGGACTGAGAACCACTTGTGACATTCAGTCAGAAGCATAGAGTCACTAAAAGACAGGCCCTAATTATAGGAATATAGAAAGCACCCCCCCCCCACCCCCTCACCTTACCAAGGGCCTATTTTCCAGAGTTCCTTTTACCCAGTAATCCAAGGTCCAGCTTTCAACAAAAATTTGCAAAGCATGCTAACTGGTGAAAAATAAAAATAAATCAATAAATAAACTAAGAAAACATGATTGGAAGAGACAGAACACATATCTGAACCAGACTGAGATATGGCAAAGATATTGGAAATATGAGACGATGAATTTAAAACAACCATGATTAATATGCGAGGGTGCTAATGGGAACAGTAGACAACACACAAGAATAGATGGGTAATTTAAGCAGAGAGATGGAAATTCTAAGCAAGGATCAAAAAGAAATACCTGAGATCAAAAACACTATAACGGAATTGAAGAATGCCTTTGATGGGCAAGTGAGTGGAGTAGACAGGTCTGAGTAAAGAATTTCTGAGGATTAGGAATGTCAGTAAAAACTTCCAACACTGAAAAGCAAAGAGAAAAAAAATACTGAAAAAACAGAACAATATCCAGAACTGCAAAAGTGTAACATATGTGTAATGGGACTATGAGGAGAGGAAAGAAATGGATGCTATTTGAGGCAATATTGACTGAGAATCCCCAAATTAATTTCAGACACCAAACCACAGATCTAGAAAGTTCTGAGAACATGAAATAGAAAAGTGTCAGTAAAACACAAAGACATATCATATTCAAACTGCAGAAAATGAGATAAAGATAAAATATTGAAAGCGGCTAGAAGAAAAAAAATATCTTACTGTAGAGGAACAAAGATAAGAATGATATTCTGCTTCTCCTCAGAAACCATGCAAGCAAGAAGAGACAAGAATAAAATATTTAAAATGTTGAAACAAACAGAAAATATCATCAACCCAGAATTCTGTCCCTGGGAAATTATCCTTTAAAAGTGAAGGAAAACAATGATCTCAGACAAACAAAAATTAAGGGAATTTGTGGCAACTAGATCTGCCTTGCAAGAAATATTAAAAGAAGTTATTCAGTGAGAAGGAAAATACGTCAGAAACTCTGATCTACATAAAGAAAGGAAGATAATTAGAGAAAGAATGATTGAAAGTTGAAAAAAAGACTTATCTTTCTTATTCTTTTTAACTGTCATCCAAGGATATAGTTTTATTGATTTTAGAGAGAGAAAGGAAGGCAGAGAGAGAAAAACATCAATGTGAGAGGGAAACATTGATCAGTTGCCTCCCACACATGCCCCAACCAGGGACCAAACCCACAACCTAGGTACATGCCCTGACCAGGAATCAAATCCACAACCTTTTGGTATACAGGGTGACACTCCAACCAACTGAGCACCTGGCCAGGCTATTTTTCTTATTCTCAATTGATCTAACACATAACAGTTTGTTCCCAATAATAATGAACGATGGACTTTGGATGATAATATGTTCATGTACTAGATTCATCAGTTGAAACAAGTGTACCATTGTAATTATTTTGAGAGTGGAGGACATGAGGGAGAGGGGTTAGGGGGTAAATGGAAACTCTGTACTTTCTGCTCAGTTTTGCTGTGACCTTAAACTGCTCAAAAATAAAAATAAAAATGCCCTAACCGGTTTGGCTAAGTGGATAGAGCATCGGCATGTGGACTCAAGAGTCCCAGGTTTGATTCCGGTCAAGGGCATGTACCTTAGTTGCGGGCACATCCCCAGTACAGGGTGTGCAGGAGGCAGCTGATCGATGTTTCTCTCTCATTGATGTTTCTAACTCTCTATCTCTCTCCCTTCCTCTCTGTAAAAAATCAATAAAATATATTTAAAAAAATGAACATTTACTAACTGCAAAAAGAATCCCAGCCTGTAAATAAGGACTTTTGAGTTTAGCTCTTTTCTTTCTTTCTTGTTCACATGTTTATTCTATCCCCTCACAGATGTCTCCCTGCATTTAGTGATGTAAGAAAAGAGCTTGCCCCACATGTGCCACAGGACTGTTTTTGCTGAAGGCCATGCATATTTGTTTGCCTAAGAATCATAATCATTGGTAAAATTCTTTAAGGTTAAATGCTACAGGCAGAATAATATCAGATACTCATTTCTTAACCAAGTTCTCCCTCTGCCCTAGGGACAATGATTCCCTTGCAAATATCTGAAGAACTTATTCTTTGCCTCATCCCTTTCATGTTAAGAAATAGCACTCACGTAAGGCCTTTTTCTCACTTTTTTTGAAACGACTCTCTTGTCTTAGAAGTTTGCATATTTTCCATTTGCTTCATCAAGAGCTTCAGGGGTTCTTACCTCTAAAGCTATATCTCTACCCTGTAATCTAATCTGAATCTTACTGGTACACCCACTCTTCCTTGTATTTCACAACCACTCTTTCAGCTGTCCCCTGGATCTTTTCAAATGACCATACTGAAAACCAAACTCAGTTTCAACAAAAAGATATTTTCCTTTAATATTCTCCATAGGAGTTAACAGGCTTGTTGTGGAGCACGAGCGACAGAATGACCAGAACTCCAGACTGATTAAAATTTAGAGAGCCTGTATTGACTGGCCAGTGTCCGCTCCTCCACTCGGGAAGCCCAAGAGAGAAGCGGCCCCGACCATCTGCAGTGTCCAATATTTAAAGGGGACAACTACATCTGTGTTCAGGTTCCCATAGTAAGCAAAGCCAAGTTACAAAAGCCAATTGTGTAGTTTTATCCAAGCTATTCATCATCATCCTGTTATTCATTTCTGGGTAACTTAAAGGTAAGGACTATTCTTAATTTTGATCTGTTTGTTCTTTGTGGGCCGTTGTTCAGGTGTGGGAGCTCAGTTCCTAGAAACTTTGCACAGGCTGTCAAGCTGCTGAGGTGGCTAGGTAATTAAGCAGGCCTAAAAATGTTCCTGCTCTGTAACATTCCCCACTGGTTTTTGGGCGACTTCCCTGGTCATTTTATCTGCGAAGGCATTTCCCGGTGCCTCCAGGGTGTCAGTTGACTGATGTCTTTTGCAGTGTATGACTGCCACCCGCCTTTGGCATCCAAAGGGCTGCAAGGAGGGTAAGGATTTCTGGGACATTTTTGATTTCCTTCCCTCCTGATGTTAGGAGTCCCCTTTCTTGGTATAAGGCCCCGTGAACGTGAACAGTGGCAAATGCATACCAGCTGTCTGTGTATATATTCACTGCCTTTCCCTCCCCCCATCGTAATGCTTGGGTGAGGGCTATCAGCTCTGCCTTCTGAGCTGATGTCCCGCGCCCCAGTGCCTGCGCCCAGATCACCTTGTCAGCTGTCACGACCGCTGCTCCTGCGTACCTGGTCCCTGCTTCCATCAGTGTATAGGGTCTCGTCAGGGTCTGGCAGGGGCTGGTCTGTGAGGTCCTCTCGAAGGTTCTTGAGCGAGGACGGTTTCAGTGCAGTCATGGAGGGGCTGCTCGGGGTCATCATCAGGCAACAAGGTAGCAGGGTTTAGTGCCGCCGTTTTGAGAAAACTGACTCGTGGGGGATCAAGCAAGAGTACCTGATACTGGGTGATCCGAGCATTGGAGAGCCAGCGCTCCAGTGGGCTTCGCAACGGTGCCTCCACGGAATGTGGAGCCACTACTTGCAAGTCCTGCCCGAGAGTGAGTTTCGAGGCTTCCTTTACCAATATAGCTGTAGCTGCCACTGCTCTCAAACACCCCGGCCACCCTGCAGCCACGGGGTCTAGCCGCTTGGATAAGTATGCCACAGACCTTTTCCATGGTCCCAGGGGTTGGGTTAACACCCTCTTTGCGATTCCCCGAGCCTCTGCCACATGGAACTGAAATGGCTTTGTGAGGTCTGGCAGCGCTAACGCTGGTGCACTAAGGCTTGTTTAAGATCTCGAAAAGCCTTAGTTTCAATTTCAGTCTAGTTCAGTTTATCAGTCTTTCCTCTGGTGCAGGTAATAGGCTCAGGAGGGTATATGGATTAGGCACCGTGGGATGTATAGTTTCTACCCTCTTATTGACCTCTCTTTAGTCCTGAACGGGTCTGAAGTCCTCCGTCACGGGTTTTTGCACAGGAAGCAATGGGGTATTCCACGGGGAGTGGCAAGGGACTAAGATTCCTGCTTTTTTCAGTCTTTTTATGTGCACTGCAGTGCCTCTTCGGGCCTTTTGGCTTATTGGATATTGCTTAACCCGTACTGGAATTGCTGTGCTGGAGAGTTGTATCACAATTGGGGCTCTGTGGACGGCCAATCCTGGGGGGTTACTCTCTGCCCATACTCCAGGAATTTTCTGTTGCAGCTTTTGGAGTAATGGGGCATCTGGGACCGGATTGTTGCTCTCAGTTCCTTCAGTGAGGAGATATTCGTTGTTCAAGGGGCAAGTCAAAAGCACAGCCCCCGGTCTCTGATTATAAGTCACTGTAGCCGTCTCCTCCTGGAAGGAGATGGTAGCCTGCAGTTTGCTGAGAAGGTCCCGTCCCAGTAGCGGGTACGGGCACTCCGGCATCACTAAGAATGAGTGGGTCACTGTCCCGGCCCCCAGGTTGGTAATTTGGGCCTGGGTCCATGGGTAAGATTTAGTCTTCCCTGTGGCTCCCTGAATGGGGGTTTGTTCTTTGCACACCAGGCCCTCCGCCTGCTGTAGGATGGAGTAAGTAGCTCCAGTGTCTACAAGGAAGTCCACGGGTTTGCCCCCGACTTTTAAGGTGACCCTGGGCTCCTGGGGGCTAATTGGGATGGAGCCCCGGCCCCGTCAGTCTACTTCTTCGACTAGTTCCGGGGTCGGGTGCTGCTGAGGCTTTTTTGGACAGTCTTTCTTCCAATGGCCCTTTTCCTTGCAGTACGCACACTGGTCCTTCCCTAAATCAGAGCGTCTTGGGTGCCTGTCCTCTTTCCCGAACTTCCTTCCCTTTCTCTGATTCCCGTCTCTTTCCTCTTGCATGGCAGTTACCAGGACCTTTGCCATTTTCCGAGTCTGCACAGCCTCTGAATCTTCTCTATTGTTAAATGCCTTTTGAGCAACCTCAACCAATTCCGACAGCACTTTTCCCTCAAAGCCTTCTAACTTTTGTAATTTCTTTCTAATGTCTGGGGCCGACTGGGAACGAAAGCGATGTTAACTGCCTACCAATTCTCAGGTGCATCAGGATCTATGGGTGTGTAGAGCCTGTAGGCTTCACACAGGTGCTCTAGAAAAGCGGCAGGAGATTCATTCGATCCCTGTAAAGTTTCAGTTACCTCAGACAAATGGTGGGTTTCCGCGCAGCCGCTCGGATTCCCCTCAGCAGAGTCTGGCGATACCGACCTTACCTCACTCCGTGTTGGGGTCCCACGAGGGGCAGGAGAGTGGGAAGATAGCCTTGAGCCATGCTGACTCCGAAAAGGGTTGGCTGTCGGGGCCAAGAACCATTTTCCTTCCCTCCGACCTGATTTGCTCTCTCTCCTCCGAGGTGAAAAGAGTCTGGAGGAGCTGTTGGCAATCATCCCAAGTGGGCTGGTGGGTGAAAAAGACAGACTCCAAGAGGGAGATTAATTCCTGCGGATTCTGAGAGAAAGAGGGATTCTGATTCTTCCAGTTATAGAGGTCACTGGTCGAAAAAGGGACGTAAATCATAAAAGGCCGTTCCTCCCCGTTGGGGGCGGCCACCTGGTGCAAAGGCAACATCGGGGCTCCAGAGAAGTCTGGAGAGGGGGCTGAATGAGGGGGTTGGTACTCTGCCCCACTGCGGGTATGAGATGGACTCAGAGGATCTTCAGGGGGAGCCGCCATCAGGGCTGACAGGTACGGGGGTGGCTCTGCCAGGGTGGGGTCCTCCTGCGGAGGTGGGAGGACAAGGGGCTTCCTCTCAGCCTCCCTGGGAGGTGTAGTGAGGAGGACAGTTGGTCTCTGTCCCAATTTCCTTTTCTTTTCTGAGGGTTTTTGGCAATCCCAGAGCCATCTAGGATTTTCAGTTAAGACATCTATCCAAATTTGAATATATACCATTTGGTCCAGGTGCCCGGGGTTTCCAAAAATTATAGCCTGGACCTGATAGGCTAAACCCAAATCAGTCGGCCCCTCAGGAGGCCACTCGATCTGCGGGAACGTTGGCCATTCATGTTCACAGAACTTCTGTAAATCAAAAGCGTTAACAGGGGCTCCGTAGCCCTCGGCTCTTCGCTTGAAGTCCTGGAAATTTTTCAAAAGACATTGAAGGGGGGTACAGGCAGTACATGAAGCTGATTGATCCATTCTGACAACAAAAAACAAATTGGACGCAACAACAGACACAGACAAGACAAATAACAACCAGACTCAGGATCACCGGGCACCGTCATGCACCGGGATCTGGTCTCAACGGAAGTAGTGCTGCGTCCAGCCTTCCAAAGACCTCTGACGGGCCCACAGAACCAGAATCAGGACTCAAAAGAATTGAGTCTTCTTACCGGTAAGAATCAGATCCAGATGGCTCCAACTGAAGTCAATTAGACAATTTTTGGACAGACCTGCCAAACTCTATCGGTCCCGGGGCTGAGGAACGTCTCTCAGAGATCTCCCCCTAGGTCCAGGAGTTCGGATGTCTTCCCTAGACTCTGGTCACCGGATCAGTCAATGGCTGGTTATCTCGCTGGGGCCTCCAAATCTTGTGGAGTGCGAGTGACAGAATGACCAGAACTCCAGACTGATTAAAATTTAGAGAGCCTTTATTGACTGGCCAGTGTCCACTCCTCCACTCGGGAAGCCCAAGAGAGAAGCGGCCCCGACCATCTGCAGAGTCCAATATTTAAAGGGGACAACTACATCTGCGTTCAGGTTTCCATAGCAAGCAAAGCCAAGTTATAAAAGCTAATTGTGTAGTTTTAGCCAAGCTATTCATCATTCTCCTGTTATTCATTTCTGGGTAACTTAGAGGTAAGGACTATTCTTTTTTTTTTTTTATTGATTAAGATATTACATATGTATCCTTATCCCCACGTTACCCCCTATCCCCTGCTCATGCCCTCACCCCCCTGTTGTCCATGGCCATTGGTTAGGCCTATATGCTTGCATATAAGTCCTTTGGTTGATCTCTCCCCCTTACCCACACCCTCCCCTACCTTCTTAATTTTGATCTGTTTGTTCTTTGTGGGCCGTTGCTCAGGTGTGGGAGCTCAGTTCCTAGAAACTTTGCACAGGCTGTCAAGCTGCTGAGGTGGCTAGGTAATTAAGCAGGCCTAAAAATTTTCCTGCTCTGTAACAAAGCTCACTATCCACTTAGGTTTATAATTGACTAGAGGCCTGATGCACGAAAATTCATGCCTGAGTAGGCCTTCCTTTCCCGGGCTGCCAGCACCAGCTTCCCTCCAGCACCCGGACCTGGACTTCTCTCCTCCCACCACCGGTAGGCACCCAGAACCCGGGCTGGCTTCCCCCAGGCCACTGGCAGGCACCCAGGACCCTGGCTGGCTTCCCCTGGGCCACATGTCAGGAAGAATGTCCAGAATGACATCCGGAAGACATCCGGTCTAATTAGCATATCACCCTTTTATTATTATAGATTAGCACTTATGAGCATCTCATGTGCTTCATATTTTACATGTGTATTTAGTTTACTATCCATCTCCCCCACCAAATAGTCCTTGAAGATAGGGGATTTTGTCTTTTTCACTATTCAAAGTGCCTAGATATGCACTACTAGAGATCAATAAATATTAATTGAATAAATGGGTGAACCTATCTTCTGTGAAATCAACTTGAAAAATAAGATGGCCATCACTTATTTTGTAGTCATTTCCTAAAATTGGAATTTTCAAATCAAAGGTATCTACGTTTTTAAAACTCTTTTTTGTTAATTGCAATGGTGATGCCTGGAGCTGCCGTGGTCATCTTACAAGTCAACATACCAGTGATATAAGAAAAGGTTGTAGCCCAGCCAGCATGGCTCAGTGGTTGAGCTTTGACCTATGAACCAGGAGGTCATGGTTTGATTCCCGGTCAGAGCACATGCCCGGGTTGTGGGCTCAATCCTCAGTGTGGGCTGCGCAGGAAGCAGCTGATCAGTGATTCTCTCTCATCATTGATGTTTCTATCTCTCTCCTTTCCTCTCTGAAATCAATAAATATCTATTAAAAAAGAGAGAGAGAGGAAAGGTTGTGAAAAAGAACCTGGGTCCTTGATGGCATTATTGAGATGGAGTCCTGGTTGATTTCTCCTAGAGTTTTCTCTGCCTATAGATTTCTGGTTAAATGAGTCCCAACAGCTGCACATAAAGCACTTAGGCTGAACTGATGTCAATTTTAATATTCCTAGTTTTTAAACATAGACTCTTAAAGTGATATTAGCCATCACATTCCATCTGTCAAGTCAACAGGTTCTCATTGCTCTGAAATGAAATCTAAACTCTTTACAATGGCCTACTAGGCCCTACCCACCTCTTCAACTTTTCCTCACACAACTTATTCTTCCTATCTGTGATCCACTCACACAGGGCTTTGTGTATCTCCATCATTTCTAACTTTTTGCTGCCCAAAGGCCTTTGCACTTGCTGTTATCTTCACCAGAATGGTTTTCCTCTGCATGGCTGGATTTTTTTTTTCTTTTAATTCTCAGCTATCAACTCAAATATTGTATCCCCTCGTTACTCTCTCCATTATATGTTCCTGGTAAATTTATTTATTTTATTGTCTCAAACATACTCATCATGAGAATACAATCCTTGTTTCTTCAATTCACTGCTATATCTCTAACACCTAGTGCAGTCCCTATTATATGTACCTAATTCACGGTTTGTGCTCAAAATCTACACTAATAAAAGAGAAACATGGTAATTAGCGTACAACCGCTACCCTTTTCATTGGCTAATCAGTGAGTATATGCAAATTAACTGACAACCAAGATGGCGGCTGGCAGCCATGCACTGAAGCAAACAGGGAGATTTGCTTGCTCCAGTGACTGGCGGACTCCAACGTTCCCCGCCTGCCGCTGCCGGCCTCTCTCATCGATATTTCTAGCTCTCTATCTCTCTCCCTTCCTCTCTGTAAAAAATCAATAAAATATATTTTAAAAAAAAATTTATTCTTGCCCAGCTGGCATGGTTCAATGGTTGAGCGTTGAGCTATGAACCAGGAGGTCATGGTTCGATTCCTGGTCAGGGTACGTGCCCAGGTTGTGGGCTCGATCCCAAGTGTCGGCACGCAGGAGGCAGCCAATCAGTGATTCTCTCTCATCATTGATGTTTCTATTTCTCCACCTCCCTTCCTCTTAGAAATCAATAAAATAAAAGAAAACTTAAAAATTTTTTTATTTCGAAATGAAACATCACCTCTTTGGGATAGTACATCGTGTTCTGTTACATACAAAGAATGCCTAATCCTCTTCATAAATAACAAGCCACTTCTTTTCAGTATATTTATTATATTTTTTATTTTCAAAATCTTTATTGTTGAAAGTATTACATAGCTCCCCTTCCCCCCCATTGACCTCTTCCAGCCTACTCCCAATCTTCTCTCCCCCACCCCCCCACATCCCAGGCCCTCACCACCCCATTGTCTGTGTCCACGGGTTATGCATATATGTATACAAGTTCATTGGTTCATCTATTTATATTTCTTCCTTCCATTTTCTTATCATGTACTTCTTATCTGCATAACCTAATTTGATGTGCTTTAAAATATTTCAGTCTTCTTATATCAAAAAATCCCATTGCTATTTCCAACATAGCTTAATGAAAGAAACATTTAATATGAAAGATTGACCTTACAACTTGGACAAGTCTTATATTTGTTATTCCTCAGTCTCTTCGTCAGTTGGTAATGATGATAAGTAAAACATATAGACTCCTTTGAATTACCAGAAGACATCTAAATCCAGTATGTTTAGGCTTCCTGAAATCTATGACTTGCGGTGCAATCTGGTCATAGTTGTGTCATGCCATTGAGACTTTGCATGCCTTTACATTTCCACTCTTCCATTTTTATCTTTTTAATTATTATTCTTTGAGCTATTCTCAGCTCAATCCTTGGGCTGCTGGTGATTGGAAAAAATTTTATTGCCTACAGAAATGATCACAGGCCTGATATGACATTCAGCAGTCCAGAATGTGTCTCCTTTTTTTGTGTGGTTTCAAAAACCACAAATTCCATTTAGGTCTTACATTCTTCATTGGGCATTTAAGCAAAACCTTACTCTGTAAATCAGTTGTTTTTATTTATAAGTGACGCATGTAATTTACTTTAGAAGCAAGTGAAAAAAATTCTATTTAAAGAGAGCCTCGCTCCCAACTTCCTTTCCAATTTTTAAATGTAAAAATTGATTTCGAAAAGCAAAGTAAAAATGGCAAAGTGACTTAATGAGTGCATTTAATATTTACTAGACCATTTATTGTTTGTTTGCAAAATTTAACTTCAAGTAATCTTAATACATTGAGGCAAATCTTATATCTATTTTATATTTTTTCATTCTATGCAATATCTGTCCTTTTTGATTGCTGTATATGTTTTCACAAAATACTTGCTAGGTGTCTTCTGTGAATAGGAGATACAAAGCTTATATCTGACTCAAAATTCTGAGCTTGGTTTTGAATCAATCAGACAGTGAAGGACTGGTTTGATCAGAGGACCAAGGCCACACAGCTAGTGAATGACAACTCTGAGATTTAATTATTCTCATATTTGCTTTTCCAGCCATATGAAATAAGCTACACAGCAGCAGTAGGACTCTATGTGGTTAAGAGTATGGGCTCTGGATTTAGGTTCTGCTCATTTGTTGTCTGGCCTGGGGAAAATTACTTCATTTCTCTGTCCTTTAGCTTTCTTACCTGCAAGTGGGGAGAAAAATATGATGATGGACATGAAACACCTAGAATTGTGCCTAGCATATAGTTAACACTCTGTAAATCTTAGGTGTTTTATATTGATATGTATTTAGATGTTATTACTACTCATCACAGATGAAATCTGTTTTGCTCTTCCTGTATGCAAGCCCTGGGTGAGGCACTCTTCACACATGCTCTAATGTCCTAGTGTTCAGCATCTCTCTGCATTCATGAAGCTATGTGGTGAGTTCAACGGCTCTAAGGGTGGCTTCTAATACTTCCAGTTAGTCTCCCATGGGAGGGATTCAAGGAAATTCAACCATGTAGTATGGTTGGTGG
Source organism: Myotis lucifugus (assembly GCF_000147115.1). Classification (NCBI taxonomy): domain Eukaryota; kingdom Metazoa; phylum Chordata; class Mammalia; order Chiroptera; family Vespertilionidae; genus Myotis; species Myotis lucifugus. Next base: position 2,089,283 of record NW_005871113.1, read on the forward strand.
CTAACACCTTTGCTGGGTTGTTAGAAATGTTTTATTTTAATGCATTCATATTTGTCAAATTTTTTATATGGCTTCCGTGGTTTGAATATAAAGAATGGCCTCCCCACTAAAATCTTCTCATGGTGTCATATGAAACTGTTACTTTTTCATTTTATTTGCATTAAATATTTGATACATTTGGAATTTATCACCCTCTAATGAATTAGGTAGGAATATGGTCCTTTTTCTTTATCAAATAGTCAAACAGTTGCCAATACAGATAACCAAACTATCCATATATTGCATAGCTTGCCATTTTTCACTATTGCAAAATGTTGCCATATATATTGAGTCTTTTTCTGAATGCCTCTATTGTATTGTTCTTTTCATTTGCTAATGTTCTACTGCTTTAATAACTGTAATTATATAACATACTTAAATATCTGATAGGACTAATACTTCATTACTTATTTATTTACCTGTTTTTCTTATCTTTATTTTTCTACATAAATTTTATAGTAGGTTTTCTTGTTCTCTCAAAAAACATATTTGTATTTCAATGAGATTGTATTGTATTTATAAAATAACTTTACAACTGAATAACACTGAACCATCTTTTCCAAAGAAAAAAGAATATGCATTGTTATTTATTCAACTTTATTTAATGTCTTTGGCTATAGTTTTCATCACATAATTCTTATACATTTAAGTTTTTTTCTATATGTTTCTGTTACTATTCTAAGTCAAATCTTTTCTTTACTGCATTTTCTCAAGTGGTTGTAAGGAAAGTCAGTTTTTGAAAAGCTGCTGCTGTTGATATTTGTGTATTTCATTTGTATCTAGCCAGCTTAATGATTTTTTATTATGTCAGTTGATGCTCTTGAGTTTATAGGTATATAATCATACCATCTGAAATAAGTGACATTTTCTCTCTTAGTCTTCAATTGTTATGACTCTTCTTCTTTTTTTCTAATTACTTTGTCCAGTTCTTCAAAAATGTATGGTAATTATTAGCTATGATACAATTTGAGTTTTAATAAAGTGTATTTTATTATGTTAAAGTAACTATCCTTTCGGTTTTATGAAGATTATTTTGAATCAGTAATGGATGTTTAATTTTATCACATGTCTTTTTGGCATCTATAATGATGACTAAATGGCTTATTTCCTTTGCCCTTTTAATTATATTAATTATAGCAGTAAATTTCCTAATAGTGAAGAGCTTCTTTGGGAAAACCCCTCTGAGTCAAGGTGAATCATTTTTTTTTATAAGCTGCTGCTATTAAATGAATTTCACATGAGCATTGATAACATATGTGAGATGGACCTATACTTTTAAAAGACATCTCTGCCAGCTTTTGTTACCAATGCTTTATTTTGTATTGTATATTGGTGTGGAAGAGATGGAAACTTATTCTCACAGTAGTAGAAAATAGATTCACGAAAGCATTTGGGAGTCTCAGAGAATCTCTCAGAATACTGAGAACTAGACTAGGAGGCTACACTCTACAGGGTGATATGGAGAAGTCAGCACTCTGCCAATACTGCCAAGGCATCAGACATAATCTTGAATGGCCCATACAAGAAATGCATGGTCGCCCAATGGCGCCACAGAATCGGATGCCATTGTTGCCTCTGGAGATCAGAAATGGCTGCAATTCTGCTGCCTGTTGTCAGATTTTCTTTGACAGGTTTCTGGTCCTTGCGTCGCTGGCTGACTTCCAGTCACACTGTGTACATCTGATCTGCGGTAGGTTTTGGGTCTGGCTCTAGCTGCAAAGGAGGCTGGGAAAGCAAAGCTGGCAGTTCCAGTTTCTATAAGGGAAGTCCCTGGTCTATTTTCTCTCTGTAGGGTCTGGGATAAGTAAAATGTTATCAAAATTAATTGAGTCATTGATGTAATTTCTCTGTAAGACTGTATATCTGGGTCTGTTATTGGAGGATTGTAGGGATGGGATTCCTCTGTTGCTAGTGGAAGTGGGGTGCTTGGGGCACTGCTAGAATGAGCATTTATGGAGGCCCCCTTGGGAAGAAGAGAAGTGGAAAAAGGCTTTATTTTCATGGAGTTACATTCTTCTTGTTGTAAAGTCCCATGTTCCTTAACAGTCCTGAAAAAGATGCAGCTGGGGCTTCAGTAGAGCTAAAAGCAAAGCCAGTGTACAGAGTTTCCATCCCATGTTGGAGCAGTCTGGTGGAGCATCAGGCTAGATTCAGTCCATCAGTCTATTGTGTGGGTCCCACATGGCCCTAAGAAATGTGGGCAAATGCAGGAAGCATGCCCCCTGCAACAGGAGAGCCAAGAGCACAGGCAAGCAGCAAGAGAGAGCACTCTCCTTGTGCAGGAGTTTAAGTATTAAATTTTCCCGCCTATGCAGTGGTCATGCCTATTCTGGTCATTGACTCATTCCCAGGTCTGACTGACAGACAGGTAAGTTACCTTCCCACCTCATCCAGACCTTACTGGGCATGTATCTATTGTTCAGTCCCTTCCCCCAGCAATTGGCAGGGAACAGATTTTGAGAATGTTAACTTCAGCATACATATTAACTAGAATTCAACATTCATTCAGAGGTTTTGTTTTTCCTTTTGAGGCAAAATTATAGCACATAGTGAACAAAAATCATAAGTGTATCTTAATTGAAGTTTGACAAATTGGTACACTGGTGTAATGCAGACCATGTTAAGATATAGAATGTTACCATCAACTTGAAAAGTTCTTTCATGCGCCTTCCCAGTCAGTTTTCACCTCTTCACCCTTAGAAGCATACATTATCTGATACTTTTCAATAGTTGGTAAAAGTGAATCTTCATTTTTATTTGGCCTTTACTATAATAAAATTTTCTTTTTTTAATGCTTTCTGTCTTGTATTCAATTTTATTTGATATTAATATTTTTACCAGTATTTTCTTTTTCTTTGCACTTGCCTGCCATGTCATCTCTGTTTTCTTCCTTAAATTTTTAAAAATATGTGTTTTACATATTGCAAATAGTCAGTTATGTTTTAATAACCTAACTGGAGTTATATATCTTCTACTTAACTTTTAGACAACAAATGTACTTAGCTCTGATAAATTTTGAAATATCTTTCCAAAATGCTTTTGATTCCACATGGCATTTATAGTTCAGTGATTCTAAAATTGTGTCTATGTGTTATTAGTATCTGATAATAACAATTCATTTTCTAATTTGAGAAATATAATCTAGAAGAATGGCTGTCTATTTTTATTGATCCCAAAATTTTCCTGTTTATGGAATACCTGGTTAGTCATAGAATATATTGGAAACTAAATATATGTAAATACACATTTAAAGTAATAAAAGACAAGAGTCATATAGTATAGAAGATGGAGTTAAATAATATAACAACTTATTACATTCTTCAGACCTCGTGATACTTAATCTCTCAGCAGCATAAGTTGCTTTTTTAAACTATCCTTTTCTTGGACTTTTTTAAACAACCCTCCCATGGCCTCTCTCCCATATCTCTGACTATTCATCACGCATCTTTTTAGGTTCATCCTCACGCGTCTTATATTGTATTTCCTTCACACTTGATCTTAGGCCCACTTTTTTCCTTTCGTTGCCCTCTCTCCAGGCTCAATTATATGCAGATAGTTCAAATATTTACATCTCTGTCTAGTTCAGACTCCTCTGAGCTCCAAAGTTGAATATCTAAAGATCTACAATTTTCACTTGAATGCTACAGTGATACCTCAAACTTGGCATGTCCTTCTTGGAACTCATGGTTTAAGCACCAGCTGCCCTTTCCCTACCCACCACACCAAACCTGCCTGTCTTTGTTCACCTTTTGAACTAATTGCAGACTTTGTTATTTTGCTTCCTAATATCTTCAGTATTTGTGTGATTCATTTCCTTTACATTTACTACCACTATCTTGGCCCAAGCCATAATCTCTTCCTTTTTGGCTTCCTTCTATATCTTATTTCTTGCAGCCAGAACGAGCTTTTTCAAATAAAAATTTGACAAGTCATCCCCTTGTTTAAAACCCTTCGATGTTTGTCGATGCTTTTAGGATAAAGAAAAAATTCTTCACATAGTCTACAAGGTGTCACCTACTTCCCATCTCAGCTTCCTCTCTATTACTCATACTCTCTCTCTTTTTTTTCTTTATTGATTAAGGTATTACATACATGTCCTTATCCCTCCATTGTCCCCCCACCCCCTTACTCATGCCCTCACCCCCTGGTGTCTGTGTCCATTGGTTAGGCTTATATGCATGCATACAAGTCCTTTGGTTGATTCTTAGGATTGAATATTTATATAGACTCTTCTCTTTGCCTGGCATATTATTCCTAGGAACCCCTCCTAACCTAATTAATTTTATTTATCCTTCAGACTGCATTTGGTGTCAGTTTATCATGAAAGCCTTCTAATTATAATCCTTTGTATTAGGGTTCTCCAGAGAAACAGAACCAATAGAATATATACAGAGAGATTAATTGTAAGATATTAGCTCATGTTATTATGGAAGCTGAGAAGTCCCATGAGTTGCTGGAAACCCAAGAAAGCTGCTAGTGCCCTGAGGACCAGTAGCACTGAGGACAGGAGATCAATGTCTGAGCTCAACCAGTTAGAGGGACTGGCATCCAATCTTCCTCCATCTTTTCATTCTTCTCGGGCTCTTGATGGGTTGGATGATGCCCATTCACCAATTCAAATATTAATCTCTTCTAGAAACACGTTTATAGCCATACCCAGAAATTATGTTTAGTCAGATATCTAGGCATTTCATGGCACAGTGGCCCTAACTTTTATGTGTTCTGTGGCCCAAGTTGACACAGAAATAAACCGTGACACCCCTCATGGCACTGTATACCTTTTCTTCATGGTGCTACAACAGTTACACTTTTGCACTTATTAGTGTGATTATTTGAGTAAGAACCATCTCTCCAACTAGACTGTAAGTTTCTTAAGGAGGACCATGATGGCTTTATTCACCACTGTATTTTTACATGTGTACTCCGTCTAGTGATTGAGTGAATAATTGAAAGGGTGATAAAAAAATATGAGTTTTATCCATGTAGATATTAAATGATCACATTGAAACTTAACATTACAAATGCCTCATTGTAACAGATAAACTTTCTACAAAAATGGTGGGTTCTCTGCAACATGCATTACATGTGAATTTATAACTGTACATTTTTATAATCGTGTGGGGAGCTTTTCCTGCCTATGTTTTTATTGAAGAAGGTTAAGTTGTAGAATCTCCTACTTGAAAATTATATTTATACTAACTATCATTAGAAAAGATGATTCACTTCAGTCAAATGATCTATATTCAGAAGCCCAGTCTTGAGAAATAAGTAAACAACTATGATCCTTAAAGAGAAAATCTAATGATTCACACAATGCTGTATATTTCCACTCTACTCACTCCGTGTGGCATTAATCAGAATCAACAATTTTATGGTTCCCAAGTACGTCACTGCCATAATCACATGAACTTTGAGAGCAGCTTCAATGACAACATATATCATAGTTGCAACAAATACGAATATGTAGAAAAATAATATGTGGAGTGAAAATATTTACACAGACTTAAGTTCCAATTCTGGCTTTATAATTTATAAATTCTTACGTGTCAGTTCCTTTAACTTGGGAAAAGTAATTTCTCATTGTGTTGCTGTGATAAATTGCTTTCAAGGGCTTGGCCTAGTTTCTGTCTCATAGCCATTTAATACATGTTCCCTCTACTCCATCATTATTTTAAAGTAAAAAAAAGAGAGAGAGAGAGAGAGAAATGTTTATATTCTATGAGTGAATTGAGGATTTCCAAATCTGGTTGATTATCAGTATCATCTGAGAAGCCTTTATAAAAAGGTAGATTCCCAAACTCTATGGTGGTACAGACTCTACAGGTTTGGATTGGAGCCCAGAAACCTATGGTTTTCCAAAGTTCTACAGGTGTTTCTGATGATGAACCAAACGTTTCCACATGTGCTAGGGCATTGCACTCTTTTTATAACTGCCATTTATTGTGATGAGCCTGGTACTTTATTTCCATTACTCCCAATAATGGAATGATAATTCCATAACATTTATGTGGTACAGAACAATTGAATTTGTCCAAGTTAGGTTATGAATTAAGTGCTGATAGACTCCAAAGCTCATTTTCTTTATTATTCTATATGGCATCTCTCTCTCTCAATCATTTAAAAATTCATTATTGGTAACTTGCTCAAATTCTGTACGATCAGTAGATTCTAAGATGGTATGTGAGAACTTGCCCTATGTAGGGAACATGAGGCAATGTTATGGAATGAGTAGTACCAGAGTCTGGCTGGAAGACCAAGGATGTATCCACTCCTGACATTCTAGCTTTGTGGCTTTAGACAAGTCTATTAATTTGTCTGAGTTTTAGCTCCCTCAATTATAAAACACAGATAATACATGAGATTACAAGACTTTTGCCATGAGATTTATTATGATAATGAGATAATGTAATATAAAATGACACATGAATATAAGGTGGTCTTATTATCTGAGTTTGTTAATCTTGTCATCCTCCTTATCTAATAAAAGAGAAACATGGTAATTAGCCGTACCTCCGCTACCCTTCCCATTGGCTAATCAGGGCGATATGCAAATGAACTGCCAGCCAAGATAGCGGCCGGCAGCCAGGCAGCTTGAAGCCAACATGAGGCTTGCTTGCTTCAGTGACAGAGGAAGCCAACGTTCCCCGCATGCCGCTGCCGGCCTCTGAGCTTGCAGTTTGAAACATTGTTACAAATATAGAACCCAAACAAACCAGATACCTGCTTTCAGCAGCCAAGGCCTCAGAGCTGGAGCTAAGCCTCAGAGCTAAAGCTGGCCCAGAATAAAAAAAAAAAAAGAAAAAAAGGAGCAGTTGGGAGCTTCAGTCACCCGCCAGCCTGAAAACAGCCCTCAGCCCCTCACCCAGACTGGCCAGGCACCCCAGTGGGGACCCCCACCCTGAAGGGGGTGTGACCAGATGCAAACAGCCATCATCCCCTCATCCAGGCTGGCCAGGCACCCCAGTGGGGACCCCCACCCTGATCCAGGACACCCTTCAGGGCAAACCAGCCGCCCCCCACCTGTGCACCAGGCCTCTATCCTATATAGCAAAAGGCTAATATGCTTCCCAGCACCGGGATCAGCAGAGCAGCGAGGCCTCCTGGCACCAGGATTAGCGTGACAGGGTACAGCGCCCAAACCCCCTGATCGCCCTGCGGCTCTGTGTGTGACAGGGGGCGGGGCCACAATCTCCCTATCTGCCCTGCTCTGTTCGTGACAGGGGAAGGCGCCCAAACCCCCTGATCAGCCCTGCTCTGTGCCTGATAGGGGGGAGCTCCCCAACCCCCTGATCGGCCCTGCTCTGTGTGTGACATGGTGCAGCACCCCAACCGCCCCCCCCCACGGGCCCTGCTCTGTGTGTGACGGGGTAGAGCCATAACCTCCCCATCGGCCCTGCCTGAGTGTGACAGGGGGGCGGGACCCCAACCCCCTGATCCTCCCTGCTCTGTGTGTGACAGGGGCGGTGCCCCAACTCCCCTATCGGCCCTACTCTGTGAGTGACAGGGGGGAGCTCCTCAACCCCTGATGGGCCCTGCTCTGTGCGTGACAGGGGGGAGCTCCCCAACCCCCTGATGGGACCTGCTCTGTGTGTGACAGGGGGGGAGCTCCCCAAGCCCCTGATCGGCCCTGCTCTGTGCGTGACAGGGGGGAGCTCCCCACCCCCTGATTCACCCTGCTCTGTTCCTGATAGGGGGGGACTTCCCCAACCCCCTGATGGGCCCCGCTCTGTGCCTGACAAGGGGCAGCGCCCCAACCCCCTGATTGGCCCTGCTCTGTGCGTGACAAGGGGTGGCGCTGCAACCTCCCCATCGACCCTGCCTTGAGTGTGACAGGGGGCGGTGCCCCAACCCCCCAATCGGCCCTACCCTGAGCATGACTGAGGATGGCATCGCAACCTCCCGATCCACCCTGCTCTGTGCATGACAGGGGGCGGCGCCCCAACTCCCCAATTGGCCCTGCTCTGAGCCCGACCAGGGGCTGCACCTAGGGATTGGGCCTGCCCTCTGCCACCCAGGAGCAGGCCTAAGCCAGCAGGTCGTTATCTCCCGAGGGGTCCCAGACTGCGAGAGGGCACAGGCCGGGCTGAGGGACCCCCCCCCCTCCACCCCAAGTGCACAAATTTTTGTGCACCGGGCCTCTAGTCCTATATAATAAAAGCCTAATATGCAAATTGTCCCCTCAACCAGGAGTTCAACCAGGAGTTCGACCAGAGGACAGGGTTGGCCAGCCAACCTCCTGTGGCCCCTCCCCCTGGCCAGCCCCGCCTCAGCCAGCAGCCGCTAGGGACCCTACCCGTGCACAGATTTTGTGTACTGGGCCTCTATTATATATATATATGTGTGTGTATGTGTGTGTGTATATAGCCACTTCTTGTTAGTTTGGGAATTAAGGAATAGAGCATCACCATTAAGCATTTAAGTATATATATATATATATATATTTTTTTTTTATGTTTTTTACAAATCCTCATATATCATTTATTTTCAGAGAGCAAAGTACAGACAAAGGAATGGATGTCTGGAAGTCTTTCTTAAATCTGAAATGGTAGCAATGTTTCTTTTGGGCACTAAGTAATGAAAGATACAGATGCTAGTTTTCCAGGAACATTGGCTGTTCCTGAGATAAACAGAAGCCGCATCCTTTCTAGATAAAGAATGAGGAAGAAAGTTTGCTGGGGAGGGGGTGGGTACTGGACATTTTTACATTTGCCAGTTACATAACGTAATACTTAGTTTATAAGGAATAGGAGAGAGGGGAACCCTTCACTAAACTTGCCACTTTGGGGGACATGCTAGGTTAAAAAACTAAAGTCTAGCAATCATAGATGGTTTCAATTTTTCAGAGGCTTCTTGAAGGTTTGAGGAGGGAAGTCCCCTGACAACTTTAAGCTGTATATTTTAAAGTGTATATTCTTGTCTCTATGTTAAATCAGTATAGTAACTTTTAAAAAATTGATGGTGATGGGCAACAGAAAATTAAAGATTTCAGCCATCAGTAAAGATCAGTTGCCACCATCCCCAAGAATCTAACAGTTTTATATGAAAATTTAGAATGGTTGAAACTTTTTGATAAACTTCCTGTAAGTTTCATATCTACTTTAAAACAAAATCTAAGAGGAAGAACTGATTAGAATAAGTTCCAATCCGAGACATATTGGAAATATCTTTAAGATTTATCTGGCTCAACTGGTAGACACCAAATTTCCTGTGACTGAGTTTGTCTTCTTTAGGAAACTCAGTGAAGTAAACCATCTGGAATCTTCCAAGTGTGATTATCTCAGGGGATGATAACCTCCAGATAAAATTATACGTAAAAGTACCATTCATCGGAAATGATGAAACAGAGAGAAAGAGGCTGGTAAGGGGAATAAAATATCTTACACATACTGAAATGCTGATATGTCGTTTTTGAAGGATATAACATCATAATGTTGAATAGTAAAGCTGAGATGGATATTTTTCTTACTGTGCCTTAATTTTTCATTAAAGGATGATGATTAACTATAAAATATTTAGTTTCTCAATTAGCTTCACTACATAATATTTATCAAATGCTCACTAACCTGGGTTTTAACTTCTTAGAGTTTTCATTGTCTAAGAAAATATATCTTCCTTAAAATGTCTTAGATGATAGTAAGAGAATTAATTTTTTAAATAGTAGTTTTCATTGTGTATGAAGTTTAGAGTGAGATTTTTTTTTTTTTTTTGGTATATGTTAACTATGGGGAAAGGAGGCACTAATAAAAAATTCAATTTTTAGGCAAGGTGCCCAATGTGTGTGGTATCAGGACATGACTTTTCAGGAAGACAGCAATAGAGTTTCAAACCCCAGATCCGAATGAATAGGGAATGAATAATGTGAGGGAACTGTGAGGGATGCTGTGTTTGGCAAGCCTGCTGCCTGGCAATTTGATATTCCAGAAAAATCAGAAAACAAGAAGTAAGGTTTTAATTCATTCAGTGGGCAGTCTCTCAGGATCACAACACTGTGAGGAGGAGGCATGGTTGGCAAGAAGAAACTAGAACCTCAGGCCTATGAGGGCGAGGCTCTGGATAATTCTTCTATTATTAGTAGACAGACTCTTCTCCAAAGTACAGTTTAGTTATGAACCTTTAGATAAGTGTGTTGAACTTGCCTAACATGATAGACCCTGGTTTTGAACCTTGGCTCCACTAGGTCAACAAGCTGTTCACTTTGGACAAGTACCTTATTCTTTTTTGACTTTACTCACTTGAATTCTTCAGAGTAATCTTTTAAAAATATATATATTTTTATTGATTTCAGAGAGGAAGGGAGAGGGAGAGAGGGATAGAAACATCAATAATGAGAATCATTGATCAGCTGCCTCCTGCATGCTCCCTACTCGAGCTCACAACCTGAGCATGTGCTCTTGACCGGAATCGAACCTGGGACCCTTCAATCTGCAGGCCAATGCTCTATCCACTGAGCCAAACTGGCTAGGGCTTTACAGTAGTCTTAAATAAATAACAATTAATTTATCTTTTTTTCAAAATAAAGATTATAACTTAATTTACAGAATATTTTGCGTATTTAATATCATAATATATGAGAATTGTCTGATGCCTATAACTTTAAGACTGATATAGGCCAATTCATGAAATACAGAAAGAAACCAAAGAAACCCTGAAGCAACAAGTTGCTGCTTCACACAACCCTGATCCTTGCCCTTACCTATACTTATATTTGTTTTGTTTTCTGACTATTAGATATAGTGCTATTCTCTACCTTCAATCCATAGAATTGGTTTTGGTACTTGATTTATTCCTTTTTCTTTTTCAACTTGAACCCATTCCTCTTTTTGGGATTCCTCCTACTTTCCTATCCCCTGGATAGAAGTTAGCAGCGTGGGCAAACTTCTCTGGGATTCTCCCAAAACCCTTGGTACATGTCTATTGTCTGCACAAGAAAGTACTCTGCACAACTCTTTGCTGCATTCTGAAGGACTGTGTGGAGGACATTTCTTAGGACATTATTTCTTGCTTTCAACATAAAGTGACATTTGGGAAATTCATTTAAAACTAAGTTCTAGGAAAAGATTATCTAAAACACTGTAATGTTTTCTCCATTTTGCTAACAAAAGAGGTGAAATTTATAATCTAGCTCTTTCTTTTTTGTTTGCCAGGAACTTTAAAATAAAATATGAAACAGCAACTATGCATGAACATATGACCTATATATTTGGATTTCTGATTCTGACACACTAATTTAATTCATATTTACTTGATGTTGATTTTTTAAAATTCACTTTAAATTTTACACTTTTATTCTAGGTAGATTTTTCCCCCTAAAAATTCCATTTGGATCCTTTGCAGGAAGAAATAGGAGATAAGAAAACAAATGATTACCTCATACTGTCATTCTTATCGCTCTAACAGTAATTTCTAATGTGTTATTTCCTCCACGAGGCCTTAAATCTATTTTAAAACTTATTTTTATATTATCTGAATCACTTATTACAAGCCAATACTAAGCATATGTGTGTTGCATGAAAGAATGATAAAGTAGCCCCATTACTGGGAAATGCAGATCCTGGGTACTCAGTGCCATTCATTCATTTATTCATCTAAGCTATTAAACAACCACTTTGTGTCAAACACTCCTCTAAGTGCTGGGGATATATTAATGTAATAGAATATTTGAAAGATTATTAGGACTTCTAGGACAGGATGAATGCCCTTTAATGGTAGGTGGGAAATTCAGGACAGGAAATTGGGACAAGGGCTGCCTCATTTGAGCATGCAATGGTAAGAACAATTAGACAAATATATATATTGAGAGTGAATGCACTAAGAAACACACGCAAAGCCAAGCCTTTCAGGCTTTTGTGTCATACACAAGAATATAACTGATCACAAAGGGCTAAGATCCATAATAGATAAAGAATTCCTAAACATCAAAGAGATCAACAACTTAATAAACATGGACAAACAGGCATTTTACAGAAGAAATACAAATAGCCCATAAAAATATGGGAATCTCCAACTTCTTTGTTATCGGGTATATGCAAATTGTAAATCCAATGTTCTACCATTGAAATCCATCATATTGCCAAAACTTAAAAAATCATTATCTTGAGGGCAAGGATATAGAACAAATCTGTTTGTGGTTAGAGGATCTATCCCTCTAATTTCAATAAAAAACACTGAAACATTGAAAGGCAACATAGTTTTAGGATTGAAAGAAATGGTTTGGAAAATGACAATGAGACACAGTATTCATAAGACTTTGTACCACAAGAATAAGATATAGGTCTGTTTTATGGTTGTTTCACTGTTTTATCCCTATCATTTGCTACAATCTTTATACATATAGAGTCTCCAATAAGTCTTTGTTGAATTATAACTAATAAAAATTAACTTCAAGTGAAAGAAGTCCAACTTTATACATTTTGAATGAGAATGCATTATCTCTTGGAAGAGGTTTATAGCATAATCTGTGTTTTTCCATTCTTATTTGAACGTGGTGAGAACTTGGGAAGTGGAAAATTCCAAATCCTTGGAGATAGTTTTTAAAAAATTATTTGATTAATAAAATTGTGTGTTTTTAATCATCTCATTCAAAGGTTTATTGCTACTGACACACTCTAGCTGTTCTTACATTATAAATAGTGAAGGGAAAATTTAAAGCTTAGCTTAACAGTGATTGTAGGAAGGAAATGGTTTTAATGAAGCTCTACATGGACTTTTCCTCATGCAATATTTTGGTTTATTCAGTCTCATATAGTAGATGCAGCACTGAGTTCTATCTTGCTTACTTGCCCCTGCCACCAAGTTCTGTGTAATTTTGTTTACTTAACTTCTCTGGGTCCTTGTTTTCTCATGGGCCAGATAAGACTCTTATGGCCTCTTACGTCTGTACAGATGCAACATATTGGCTTTTCTACAAGGCTGTGCTGGCGGAAGGAAACTTATTTATTGAATGTGTATTGTATACATTGAATTTAGTTAGGATTCATTTAGGCCCTTAGGATAACATTGCAATAGTCAAAGATGTCCCAAATCATAATTTAAATAGTATATTTTATCTTTAGTGCATCCCTATCCTTCTCAGGATTCTTCCTCTGTGCTTCCATTGTGTTTCAGATTATCTTGTTGGATCATTGGCCAGACATTTGAGGGATTTTTATTGCCTAACTTTCCTCTAAAATAAATAAATTTAAAAATCCCGTAATAAAAATCTTACTGGAGTAAAAATGTAAATTTCCAGTTTATTCATTGATGTATGATACATCTGTAATACATTTGCATGACATTATCCAATGCCCTTTCCCCCAAATTGCTACAAATCCAAATCTGTTCCTCTTTTAAAGTTCAACTCAAATGTCACATCTTTCTGAAATCTGTGTCCTTTAGTTTCCTGCTTTTTTATTTCTTATCTCTTTTCTCTTTTTTTCTTGTTACCTGGCTTGCAAACTATCACTCGATTATTATCTTCATGAGGGCAGATACCATACCTTTTTGACTTCCTAAGCCAAATGCATTCTGACATTAAAAATAAGCACTCAAGCCTGACCAGCGTGGCTCAGTGGTTGACTGTCAACCTATGAACCAGGAGGTCACAGTTCGATTCCCGGTCAGGGCACATGCCAGGGTTGCAGCTCGATCCCCAATGGGGTGTGTGTGCAGGAGGCAGTCAATCAATGATTTCTCTCATCATTGATGTTTCTATCTCTCTCTCCCTCTCTGAAATCAATAAAAATATATTTATAAAAGTAAGCACTCATATATATTAAATAAATGGATAAATTAGTGAATTAAGTAGGCAAATGGATTCTTTATTGTCTGAAGAAGTTTTTCTTTGGTACTTTCCCCTTTCCAGATACTTATCCAATGTACCTTTTATTTCTAGTAGGCCCTATGATTTGTACCTGTTGGAAAGACAAATCTGAAATTGAAAGGTAAAACTTGTGTTTTAGCCCAAGATATTTCTGAATGAATGAATGAATAAATAAATAAATAAAATAATCAAACCTTTTTCTAGATATTTATGAAGTCTTCAAAATTTCATTTGCCCTCTGCTGGTATTTCCATTAATCACAAATGACGCTGGGTTGAGCTAGGTCTATTCTAAATACAATGAGAATTATAAATTTGTTTTGGTAGATAATAAATGTTCATAATGCTCTGACTTCAAGGGGGAGCTTAAGGAAACATAGTTTCCATTAGGTCTAGAGCTTTTGGTGAGGGTAGTAAAGAAATGTAAAGAGAACTGAGCTACGGTCCTTTTCTTCAAATCTTCCTCTTGCACATCTGTCTCAAGGAATTCTTGTGGAATTCTAGGCAGCCTGTGGGTAAGTTCATGTTCAAAGTGATCGTTCCTGTTCTTGCAAAACCAAGAAAGAACTGGAGTAGAGCCCAAAGAAAATACTGTGTAGACCTGAGGTTATGTAAGATAAATGAAACCAAACTACATTAGGGTGGAATGAGACTGGGGTTTGGACCGACCCAAGACTTGAGCTAAAATTAAGAATAGAATAAATTTCATTGGTTTGTATGATATGTTTCTTACCTTTCTAGCTGTGGTATAATTCACTTTTGCAAATGGCTAGTCAAGAGTTAGTGGATTTGAGCTTAATTACTTCTCCCAGGAGACATAACTAATAGGATGTCTTGGTACTTTTTTGGATGAAAGAGTGATGTGAAAACTGAGCTGGGGAGATTAGTTTTGTAGCAATGTTCAGGGACGATTGAAAGAGGCTAACACTGGAGCTGGAAAATCAACCAGAAGTTGTTTTGTTAACAGAGAATATGGTAATGATGAATCAAACCAGTGAGTTAATGGGAGTGAAGATAAGAAAAATCATAGGAAGAGGGTACTGTGATTGCATAAACACAGGGAAATAAACATAATGACAAATATTTGGTCTAATTTACTCATTATGTAATAGACTAGATTGCAGACACAAAGTTTACTTTCAGCTTAAGGAAAAGTTTGAAGAAGTTTCAAAATATGTGTTATTTCTAAGTAAAATATATAACACACATTATCTTAGTTTACTATGTTCCTTAATTTTACATTCCTTCTATATTTATTTATTATTCTTTTATCCATTATTAAGATAAAAATACATGTTAATTTAATATGAATTTAAATCAACCATTAGTGTAATTGTGATCAGTAGATCAGAAAAGTTTTTAAAGTAACTAGAATAGGAGCTAGCATAGAGTAAATAATCTATAAATGTTAGTTATCTCCATGCTTGGTGCCTTTTTTGTTGTTGTTGTTAATTCTCAACCAAGAATATTTTGCATTGATTTTTAGAGAGAGTGGAAGGGAGGGTGAGAGAGAGAGAAAAAAAAAAATCGATGTGACAGAGATACATTGACTGGCTGCCTTCCTCATTCGCCTTGATTAGGGCCATGAATCAAGCCTGCAACTGCAATAAGTGTCCTTAATGGAATTGAACCCGGGACTCTGCAGTCCATGGGCCGACATTCTACCCACTGAGCCAAACCAGCTAGGGCACTTGGTGCCTTTTAAAAGCACTGTTAAGTTGGGACTAGATATATCTCCATTTAGACAAAAACTTGAAGCAAAAGGGGCCACCTAATCCCAAATTCCAAAAGGACCTGATCCCCTTTTATAGGACTTCAAAGAAGATGGTATCAAGTAGTTTCCTGTCCTTAGCCACTCACCCCCTTTCAGAAATAAAATGGTGAAAAGTGAAGTAGCTTGGAGTTGATGGAAATTGAGGGTTTGTCTGAAGCAAACTATTGTGTTATGCAGTCCATCCATGCCAAGAGGTACAATGGGAGTCCTTTCCCTTCACTTTAAGCACAATGAGAGAGGATTTGTGAAGATCACTTGCAGAACTTTGTGTGGATCTCTTGGGTTAAAGAGACATAGAGAGTTTTTTTCAATTAATTCATAGAAAAGGACGTTCATAGGACAGAAGCTGGCTAAAACCCTCCATTCAGGAAGAGCTGAGGAATGTTTGAGAACTGAAGCCTCCTGAGAGCAGGTCAAAATGTTTTTTGTTTGTTTGTTTGTTTGTTTTGTTTTTAAGGATCAGATTTAGAATCTAAAGTAGAAATTTTATCCTGGAATTGTTTTGAAAGAGATCCACTAGAGAAGGCTTCTTATAAAGAGCCAGAGAGACGAACTCAGCAGAAAAATCCTGAAATGAACCTTAGGATGCAGAAGGGGGTCATGTGTTGTGATAAAGAGTGTTGCCTCAATCAAAGGGAGGTACAATATGATAAGCCCCACTAGAGTGCTCAGGAGGAAAACACACCATTTTTAACTCTGGCATCAGACAGAAGAGACCAAAGCAGATAATGCTGGTGTTAGTCAAGCAGGACTTTTCTTATCTCTTACCTCTGCTAGCTATCCCTTCTTCGACCCCGGGCCTACTTAATGGAAGAAGGAAAATAAAAATCCTATTGGGATTTCTACTTCCAACAATGGTGGACTAGGAAATTGAGCTAATCCTCCCATGCGAACAAAGAATGCATGGTCAAAATATTTTAATACGATCTGCATGAGAAAACTAACAAGGCATTGAAGATGTCTAGGGCCAACATCTGAGAGAAGAAAGCAGATAGCTAAATCCAGCATTAAGGGCTGCTTTCTTCTTAGAGGTATCTACTAACTCCAGAAAAGGTGACTGAGAGGATAAGAAGATGGAAACTAGATTTGGACAGTCTCTCAGAAAGATCAAATCTGTATAAATATAATGGAAATTGATAAGCTGATTTATAACTTACATGAAAATACTAAAGACCAAGAGTAGGCAAAACAAGCTTGAAGAAGAATAAAGTTGAAAACAACTTTATTCAGACTTACTATAAAGTATTTGGTCTTGGTTTATACATATAGCAATCGATCAATGAACCAGAAGAAAGAACCTAGAAATTGACTCACACATGTATCACTTGACTTTTTTTTTTTACAAAGGTACCAATATAATTTAATAAATGATGCTAGAGCCAACTGGATAGATACCATACAAAATCTTGTACATCATAGACCTAAAGGTGAGGATTAAAATTACAAAGCTCTTGATAAAAACAGAATGCCTTCTTGACAATGGGATGGACAAAGATTTCTTGTCAGGAGGAGAATGATCCCAGTTCTGAAGACAGAGGTGTAAGCAGAATGAAAGTGACGAAGAGGATAAATCTGGGGTAAACCTAAATGGAATGACTGCATAAAACAACAACAACAATAATAATATATTTGGGAATATATAATATTTGAGTTAAAATATAAGATAACAATGTAAGTTAGGAGGAAAGTAAATGGAGGTAAGGAATCAGGTTTATATTAAACTTTAATGATATAAGGGTAATTCTAGGTTTACCACTGAAACTGTATTAAAAGAGCCCATAGTGAGGAAAGAAATGGAATAATTTTTCAAAATTTATTCTAGAAAAACAATAAATGATTTTCTGAAAATAAACACACTGCTGCCCTTCTGCATACACAGCATTCCTGAAGCTGGTGCCATAAGAGAGAGTTTACATGAGTAGCATGGCATGAAAATTATTAACCAGGGATTTCTTACTGTAAAAATTCTTTCTACCAACATTTAATTGACATAAATATAAATAAGTTACTCAAAAATAAAAATAAATAAATAAATAAATTACTCAGAGAGAAGCAAACCAAGACAATAAATCAGAAAGGAATATATAAAAGAGACAAAGCAAGTATAAAATGAATAAAAAAAGGGGTAGATTTAACATACATATGTCAGTAATTACATTACAGTATAGATAAATCACAAACTCCAATTGAAGAACAGAGAATGTCAGATTGGATAAAAATACAAAAGGTAACTATATACGGTTTACAATACAAACACTTAAAATATGAAGATACGGAAATATTGGGAATAAAAGGATGGATAAAGTTATCCTATTAAAAAACCCAAAAGATTATTATAGTAATATTATTAAATTAAGTGGAATTTAAGACAAAAATTTACCATAGATAAAGAGGAACAGTTCATATGAAGTTCTGTTTGTTAAGGTAGAATTACTCTAGTTTGAATGCACCTAGCAACATACTTCAAAATATATAAAGCAAACGTGTAAACTCGGGCCGATTGTAACTGCGTATTACCAAATATTTGTTTGTAATCCACCCTTTTGGTGGATGGAACAAAACCAAAAGACAGAGCCATCTTATATTTTGGCGGGAAATTCACCTGCACTCCAAGTGTTAATATGTTTGCTTACCTTCTTGGCGCTATGTGTTTTAACCGAGGTCACCTCTCTGAGAAAGGTTGTTTCCCCAGGTGGGGATCTTTCCCTGAAGTTAGGGAGGGGATACAACCCCTTAATTAAGTGCCAGGCGGGTAGTTAAGCTACATAATCTTTACTCCCTGGAATGGAGATAAGAAACGCCCTAACCTTTGTAATAGAAATTGACAGGATTAAAATCAGCTGGTATAAATACGGATGTAACAAGACAATAATCATCAGCTCCTCATCAGATCCTCATCAGATCCTCGTCAGATCCTGATCAGCTCCTAACCAGAACCTAGCCAGAGAACATGGCAAAAGATCCTGGACAGAACCTGGCTACAGAACTTCACTGGAGAACCTAGACAGAACATGGCAAAAGAACCTGGATAGAACCTGGCTAAAGAACCTGGTGACTGAACCTGGCTGGAGAACCTGGAGAACCTGGCTGGAGAACCTAGCGAGAGAACATGGCACCAGAACTTTGGTTGGAGATCCTGACCAGAACTTGGTTGGAGTTCCTAACCAGAACTTCGCTGGAGATCCTGGAGGGAGAACCTCGCAATGCTGATGAACTGAAACCAGTTTCCATGTCATTCCTTCTTCGCCGACTCCGTCCACACCTTTGGGGATCCCTGGACCCGTTGGGGTTGGACCCCAACATCTGGCGCCCGAACAGGGACCCTTAGGTAAGCCCCCCATTCCCCTAGGTAAGCCCCACTCTCGGCACGGATAGGACTCCACCGTAGAAAGAGGGTGGATAGTCTTTGCCAACTCCGTCCACACCTTTGGGGATCCCTGGACCTGTTGGGGGTTGGACCCCAACAGTTATCCTATTAAAAAACCCAAAAGATTATTATAGTAATATTATTAAATTAAGTGGAATTTAAGACAAATTTACCATAGATAAAGAGGAACAGTTCATATGAAGTTCTGTTTGTTAAGGTAGAATTACTCTAGTTTGAATGCACCTAGCAACATACTTCAAAATATATAAAGCAAAAATGTGGAGAGGTCTAAGGGGAAATAGGCAAATGCACAATATTGTAAGACTTAACACATTTCTATATTAAAGAAGGAGCAGACAATAAAATAGTTATTGGTATTTTTTTTTACCTATCTCACCTTAAGGAAATTCCTCTAAGTCAATTTGTATAGCTCTAACTCTTCATTTCAATGTCTGAATAATGGCTTTATTGTATGCATGTATCCCTGTGTGGCTTATCCTCTATTGATGGAAATATTCAATTATTTGCGATGTAAAACACATTGATCATGAAATGAGTTGCTATGACTCACATACTGAATCATCAAGATGAGTCCTGTCATGTAGTTGTTGCAATGCTTTAGAATATTTCATGTATTGCTGGCAAGAAAAGGGAGACTTTTAGTAGCCTCTCCCAACCACACCTTCAGCAGCATCTTTTGGGTGGTTAGTCCCTGTACAGCTATCTACTGCTTTGTAGGATGAAAACAGGAGGGGGTGGTGGATCAATAGTTGGCCAATAGGAGAGGTAGTGTATCTTTAATGCCAAAACGCCAGTTTGCAAAGTGGAAAAATAAACCATGTTTTTGGCATTAAACCCTACTTATTTTCCTTGATTCAATTTGAAAGAACCTTCTTTCTTTTTCAACTATTTTTTTGTTTTCTATTGCTTATACTCAAAATTCTATTACATAGTATTCAAATAATCAAACCTTTGGCCCAATCTGTCTTCCAAATCTTCTATCTTATATTATGTTCTTGCCAACTGGAACACTTCATCTTTTCCCAACATGTTCTTTCCTCAGCTTGGTACGTCCTCTCATCTACCTCTGTTGATATCAGCTCAAGGGCCAGCGTCTGCAAAGCCTTCTCTGTCTCTGGCTTCATTCTCAATAGAGATCTCCACTCCTCTGAACTCATTTCATACATTAAATCTCTTGCATGATTTCCCACATACTCTATTTGGGCTTTGTGACAAACTGATTGCATGTCTTATTTTCTCTGTTAAGTTATTAAACTTGTTAAAAAATAAAGCATCTCTTACTCTTTGAATGGGATTAGCATACTGCCTTCATATATTTTATGCTCAGGAATATTGTTTAAACTAATGAATTAGGATTATAAACTAAAATGGGTATAAGGTAGTTGTACTTTTAGGTAAATAAATAAGAACACAAATAGGAGGAACATCATTACCTTGCCTAATGGATTGTGAAGTCATAGATAATTAGCTGTGATTACCAGTAACCATGGAAAATGTAAAAGGCTATTTGATTTTCAGAAGTACAAAAAATACTCAGATTAATTAATTCACGTAGAAAACAAGATATCAAAATAAATGTATTTGGTTTAGATGAACTAATCCATTGAAATACCCTTCTTTTTTAAAAAAAAATATTTTTGTTGATTTCAGAGAGGAAGGGGGAGGGAGAGAGAGATAGAGACATCAATGATGAGAGAGAATCATTAATCGGCTGCCTCCTGCACGCCCCACACCTAGGATTGAGCCCGCAACCCAGGCATGTGCCCTGACTGGGAATTGAACCTTGACCTCCTGGTTCATAGGTTGATGCTCAACCACTGAGCCACGCAGGCCAAGCGAAATACCCTTCTTTATGTTAAAAATTTTTTATTTTTTAAATATATTTTATTGATTTTTACAGAGAGGAAGGGAGAGGGATAGAGAGTTAGAAACATTGATGAGAGAAACATTGATCAGCTGCCTCCTGCACTCCCCCTATTGGGGATTAAATCCTCAATCAAAGTACATGCTTTTGACCAGAATCAAACTTGGAACCCTTCAGTTTGCGGGCCGATGCTCTATCCACTGAGCAAAACCGGTTAGGACAATGTTAAAAATGTTTTAGAAAACTCTTCCAGGAACAGGCGCTAGACTCTAGCCGCTAGAGCATTGAGACTATTTTATCTCTGGGTCTGGCAAGACCATTCATCTAACGCTTTCTTTGTTTGTGTATTTTAGCTGTTCACTAGGCATATTATATATGAGATTAGCCTTAGATCTAAAATAATTCATATGCAAAATTCTCAGTGGCTTATGTATTTTTTAGAAAAAAAAGTAAATATCTTTTGGTTAATTATACAATCATTGTAACATCTTTTTAAAATCCACATTCTACATTTGCTTTTTTAAGATGCCTTTTACATGAACATTAAAAAACCCAGAAAATTTGGAGAATTGTATTAATTATACAAACTCAGATTAATGAACCTTTTATATAGATATTAATTAAATGACCACCCTCCAGTTAAGATCATTCACAACTGGACTATGAGATGCTAGACTGGATTGTGAAGTGCTTAAAGCCAAAGGTCATGTTCATGTTAGTCTGAATTCCTGGTTTCTGGTGCAAAATTGATGTTCAATAAATGTTTACTGAATCAACAATGCGTGATTGAATAGGTGAATGAATGATTATGTTACACTTCCTGCTAGATGAAGAATTGGAAGTAACATACCTGTCAGTAGAGCAAAACAATAAGCTTCATCGCCAATTGTTAGACTGAAATTAAATTCAGAATATGATAGCAACTGCTTCAATTAATTATCCAATGACATTTTATGAAGTATGATTAGTTTTAATGGGGAGAAATTTTATTTTTATGCTTTCTCCACCTTTTACTTCCATTAGGTGTTTAAGAACTTGTTTCTACTTGGCCATACTTTGACTTTTGGTCAATGATGATTCAGATGGGCACCCTAAGATGATTCAGAGGTATGTGCTACACCTAGGTGACCTATCATTTGCAGAATCTTTCCAGTTCTGACAGTGCCCAGTTTTGTGTAGAATGTGAATCTTATTAAGCCACAGATGTATGACTACTGGCCAGCAGGAACTCATTTATTGCACATGTAAAATTAATTTATAAAATACTAACCTTTATGTGGGAGCCCCAGAATTGTTAAAAAATGTGAGGGTCAGTACTGGGCATTTCTTCTCCATTCCTTCATGCATGATAAAGATAGTTTATGAAATCCGTCATATTTTTATTCTAAAACTATCATTATCATTGTCACTCATTATTTGACACTAATTATCCATTATTTACAGAGTCCTATATAAAGAATTGACAAAATAGAAATCCCACTTCTGAGGGGATTAAAATCTAATTGGGAATTAGATTTTAAAAATTAAAATCTAATTGGGAATTTCATGGTACAATGCAAAAAAGTGAGATAGCAATACATTTATCTTTGTATTGAGTTCTAAATGAATGTGCCTAAACTATTTCCTGTGATAAGGTGATAACTGGGTATCTATCTAGTTGCTAGCTACATTCAACTTGATCAAACTTATTAGTGTTATAGGCTTTTTTATGAACAATATTAATAGCTGTCACAGTACTTACTTCTGGACCACGTCTAAGAAAAGTCCTGCTACATTGAATATTGCCACCTGGATGCAAGAGTGGTCATTAGATAGGAGCCACCTTAAATTCCTAATGTTATATTTATGAACTTTCTTAAAGCTATACATTTTCCCCCTCATATCAATGGAAGTTCCTGACATTTATTTCCTCCACTTGTAATTTAGATCCCACTTTCTCCTTCCTTCATAGGAAGGTCACCTCTCCAGCGTCCTTCTCCCAGTTCCTTCCCAAAAACATTTAGGTATACTCAAGTCAATTTCTTATCTAAGATAAGAAAATTCCTCTCCACCTGATAGCCCTGACTGGGAATCTAATCATGACCTCCTGGTTCATAGGTCAATGCTGAACCACTGAGCAACACTGGCTGGGCTCACCGGAAGGTTTTGAAATTGCCCTTGTACTTATCTGTCTTCTTCTCTAAATTATCTATGCCTCGAAGGCAACAACTTGAGTGTGATCACTATTATTCCTTACAAAATAACTGGCAAAGAGAAGAGACAATATTTGGCAAATGAAACTTAATTGAATTGCTTATAGTGTGTGCCAAAAGGCCATCCCTGCCAGGTTAAAAAAAAAAAAAAGAGGGTGGGTAACAGGGAGTAGCCAGATCTAGCAAGTATCAATGACACATCCTTGGATGACAAAGACTCATATTTGTACATCAGTTGGTTTAATGTCGATTCAGAGAAGCTTGTTATGACAATCCAAAATGAGCTTCTAATGGAATATTTAGGTGTGCCGGTTACCTGGGAGTAGAAGAGCAGCCCAAAGCTAGCTAAGTAAATTATTGAGCAGCTGTCATTAGTCAGCCATGCCCACCTCAACAATTCCTTATCAATGGATACCTTGTAATTTTCCTAAAGTTTTCATGGAAGAGCTGTTAACAAAGGAAATGAGATGTGCATAGTTCAATTTCACACATCCACTAACTGAAAAGTTGGCCAAGGCTTCATTGAAACCAGATTTTTTTGTTAGAATCAAGACTTATGAAATGGTTTCCTTATCATATATAAATATTTATATAATGTTTAATATTTCCTTTTAGGGTAGAAATATTCCTGAAAATAACCTTTAAGACTATTATAATAGTAATTAAATTAGCAGTTACATAATAATGTTATTGATAATTACAAGATTAAATAGTAATTAATATATTAATAATTAAATAGTGGCCTTAAATGACACCTAAATCAGATGATTTAATTGATATCTTCAGAGCATTTTACCCCAAAGCAGTAAAATATACATTCTTTTCAAGTGCACATGGAACATTTTCTAGGATAGACCATATGTTAGGCCACAAAACAAGTCTCAATTAATTTAAGAAGACTGAAATCATATCAAGCATCTTATCTTACCACAGTGGTATAAAACTAGAAATCAATCACTAGAAGAGAACTGAAAAACACACAAAGACATGGAGGCTAAATAACATGTTGCTAAACAATGAATGGGTAACAAAGAAATCAAGGAAGAAATCAAAAGAGACCTTTAAATAAATTAAAATGAGAATGTAACAACTCAAAATCTATGGTACAGAGCAAAAGCAATCCTAAGAGGAAAATTCATAGCATTACAGGAATCAAGTAAATTCTCAAATAAGCAATCCAACTTTACACTTAAAGGAACTAGCCAAAGACAACAAACAAAATCAAAAGTGAGTAGAAGAAATGAAACAATAAAGATCAAAGCAGAAATAAATGAAATAGAGTCTAAAAAATACAAATGAGGAAATATATAAACTGCTATTTACATTATTGCTTCTTTCAAAATGTGATTGGCTTCTGAAATAATACCAGTAACCAATAAAAACTTTTAGTCATATAATAAGTAACCTCAAGGATCTTTTTTATATCAGTTAATGCTCACTTTTCCTTATCTCCATCCCCAAATACCTCCCCAATTCCCTTTTTAAAATACTCTAATAAATGCACCTTCATGCTAAAGTTTACATGACAAAGCTGTGAAATATGACCAGTATTTCATTCTTTTCTTCCCCTATTTCTATTTCTTTTCTGCTTTCTTCCATTCCTACATCTTCCTGAATCAATGCATCTCTCTTTGATAGCAGGTAGCAAATAAACACATATCTAGATAAATTTTTCAAAAAGATATTAAATCTGTGCCCTCTTCCCCCACTTTGTCCTTGAGTATGGCCTGCACTTACTGACTGGCTTCCAAAGAATAGAATTTGGGAAGGGGGAAAATCAACTTTAGAGTGGAAAACATTGGTAAACACCATGTACAGGCTAATATCAAGGCTAGCATCCTCACTGACATTAATGTTGATAGTATGAGATGAGAAGGGCACTTCACCCCTGTGATAGTCTTTCTTAAACCCATAGCCCCAATCTAACAATGAGAAAAATGTGGTCCTTCCAGAATGAGGGACATTATACAAAATATCCGACAGTTTCTTCTCAAAACTGTCAAGGTCATAAAAAACAAAGCAAGACATGTTGTCACATACTAGAGAAAACAAAGGGGATATAATGACTAAAGGTAATATGGGACCCTGGATGAAATCCTAAAACAAACAAAAAGGACATTAGAAAAAAAACTAGTGGAATTTGAATAAAGTTTAGTAGTAGTATATCAGTGTTGGTTCTTGTGACAAATATACTATCCTATTTAATAATAGACAAACATGGTAATTGGCCATACCTTCGCTATGCCTCCCATTGGCTAATCAGCGCAATATGCAAATTAACCACCAACAAAGATGGCGGCTAATTTGCATACTGCAGGCAGATCCCGTTGCGCCGCCCCGCCTGGGGCTGGTGGCAGCGCGATCCCCAGCCGCCACCCACCCTAGCGTGGGATCCAGGCCTGCCGTGTGCGGGGCGGGTTGGACAGGATGAGTAGCAGCATGATCTGAGCCGCCACAGACCCAGCGTGGGATCCGGGCCTGCCATCTGCCACCAGGGGAGCGGGCCTAAGCCAGCAGGTGGTTATCTCCTGAGGGGTCCCAGACTGTGAGAGGGCACAGGTTGGGCTGAGGGACCCCCACCCCCCCGCCAGTGCACAAATTTTTGTGCACCGGGCTTCTAGTGGTAATATAAGATCTTAACAATAGGGGAAATTGGATGTGGTATATATGGAAATTCTATGTACTATCTTTGCAACTTTTATGTAAATTAAAATTATTCTATAACTTTAGAATAGAATAATAGCCTTTAGGATTATTATAATAGTAATTAAATTAGCAATTACTATTTAATCTAATAGTAATTAAATTTGCAGAGATATATATCAAAATATTACCACCTTTTATAACCCTGTTTCTATGATAAAAATAATTTAAAAGTCTGTTTTATGGAGCTATAAACTAATATAAGAATCTGGTTGGTACACATACCACAGCAAATGTCCTTCAATAATCAGCATATTAAAAAAACTCTACAAGGATTATCGTTTCTATTATCTCAGGTTTTGTATAGTTAGCTGATTGTTGCCCTTTCTCTAGAGCTATTAGGACATCAATAAAATCCCAAGTTAACATGCTATTTTAGTATTGTTTGATACTTTGATATGTTAATCCCTAATGTAGAGCATTAAATCAATAACTACATTTATTGATAAGGAGAGCAGAAGGGAGGAATAGTTAGTTAGCTTTTCTTTATTGACTTCTCTGTTGTTCAATTTGATACATGAACTTGTATTCTTCATGGAATATTTTTAATTCAAAAATGTAGTAAAGAATGATTATAGAAATGTCAATCCGATAAAATTTACTGATCATCAATGGGGAACTACCTCTTAGTGGATATTAACTTTAGACTTTATTTTAAGGAATTGTGTAAGAAATAAATATTATAAAAATAAAAGAAAGAAATATTGTAGATGGAAAAGAAACAATTGCTTAAAATTTACATTTATATTTAAAGCTCCATCTGTGAATTAGTTAAATAGATTTATAGTGTCCTAGGATGGTACAACTTTGTAAGGTTTTAAAACTGTATTTTAGTCTTAGTTAATCAGTAATTTTTTTGCTATGTCGGTTCTTTTTCAGTTATATTTTTTTCCATGAGTAGGAGCTCTCAGAGGAATAATTATTTATGGTTTTTAAAATTGCTAGCTGGCTACTATTTGTATTCATTAACTGCTAAACACTCAGGGAATATGTGCTTCGGGGAACCGGGGTAATTGTCCATGCTAACCAAGAACAGTGATAAAATGTATGACAAATAAGACTTTCCACTTCTACTTCCCTTGTAGGAAGTTTATTAGCCTTTACAACCACGATGATGTTAGGAACCAGCACTTATTAAAAACCACTTTGTGTTGAAATACTGCCAACTTCATGCCAGCTTGAGACTGAAGGGACTGGTTGGCATTAAGCTAGTGGAGTCACCTTTAAGCTTCACTTGAGGAGCCACTACAGCAATGAACCAGTTCATGAGAGAGCTAAGGCAGCCAGTATTTTCTAAACATTTCAGGAGTGTTTAAGAGTCTTGGTGAAAGGCTTTGCTCATCACAGGGTATTTCAGAAGTGAGGGTGTTGACAATATAATACAGGGCCCAGGCTTTGATATGAAAGCAACTGGTATTTTGTTTCTTATGACAGAGAAATTAAAAGGTGTTACCTTTCTATAGATGTCTGTGATAAAGTAGTTATGTACATAAAATAGATCTAAAATTGACTATACTTAAGTGTAAAGATTGCAGAAATTTGGGGTAGTCATTAAAGCTTTTTGAGTCTCATTTACCTTATCTCTAGTCAATGGGGAAAACAATGCAAGCCTCACAGATCCCCATAAGAAAAATAAAAAACAATGTATATTAAAATGCTTTTATTTTTTAAAATATATTTTATTGATTTTTTACAGAGAGGAAGGGAGAGGGATAGAAAGTTAGAAACATCGATGATGAAAGAGAAACATCAATCAGCTGCCTCCTGCACACCCCCCACTAGGGATGTGCCCGCAACCAAGGTACATGCCCTTGACTGAAATCAAACCTGGGACTCTTCAATCTGCAGGCCGATGCTCTATCCACTGAGCCAAACCGGTTAGGGCTTAAAATGCTTTTAAAAATGTAAAGCATCCCTAGCTGGTTTTGCTTAGTGGATAGAGCGTCAGCCTGCGGACTGAAGGGTTGCACTTTGGATTCTGGTCAAGGGCATGTACCTCTCTTGCAAGTTTGATCCTCAGCCTGGTCAGGGGAGTGTGCAGTAGGCAACCAATCAATGTGTCTCTCTCACATCAATGTTTTTCTCTCTCTACCTCTCCCCATCCCTTTCAATCTCTCTAAAACTCAATGGAGCCCGAGCCAGGTTGGCTCAGTGGATAGAGCGTCAGCCTGAAGACTGAAGGATTCAATTACGTTCAAGGGCACATACCTGGGTTGTAGGCTTGATCTCCCTTAAAGGGAGTACAGGAGGCAGCCAATCAATGATTCTCTCTCATCATTGATGTTTCTCTCTCTCCCTCTCCCTTCCTCTCTGAAATCAATAAAAATAATAATGAAAAAAAATTAGTGGGAAAAATATCCTCAAGTGATGAGTAACAACAGCAAAAAAAAAAAAAAAAAACAACACACAAAAAAAACACACACAATGAAAATGAAAACAGAGGCAGCAATCAGATGAAACCAACTAGATGGTAAATACTTAAAAAAAAAGAATGAAAAATTGTAGAGCACATGTTGGATCTTTTTTCTGATATATTATCTGGTAGGTAAAGGAGAAGGAGAGCAGATTGGCTTTTCATCTTCTCTTTTGACTACTTTTGCCACCTAATCCATGGGATAATACCAATAAAAAGGATTGCTAAGTTGTTTTAATCATGAACAAAACCATTCATTGCTAGTCTTCTCCAAAAAACCTGAAACAAATGACTCAGTAGAAACCTCTGTGTTTTCTGGGTTTGCTTTAGTATATAAAAACTGTGGGTTTGCAAAGACACTAGATTATAAATATTTAACTTAATACAAGGCATTTGAATTGGTAGTCCATTAAACACATCTGCATGATTAGTGCCAAATTGGACATTTTGTTGCACATTCATTTCTCCCCTTGGATATCAGAATATAAACCCAAACTCCTGTTTCCGTTGTATTTATGCATGTTTGTGTATGTCTATGTGGGTTTGAGTGTTTGGTACTTAGCAGATTTCCACCCCTCCTCCCACCCCCCCATGCAGACGTTCAACAACTACTTCCAAGGATTTGTACTTATCATGACTAAACTAATGTTAAGAACAACATTTATGATGGAAAACAGATATCTTTCCTGTAAAAAGAAATGTCTAAAAATCTTTTGAAAAATGTAATTTCTTTAAACCAAAAATGGTGACTATATGTAGCAAAAGTTTCAGGTAAGTAAAATTTTTGAATGTGCATGAGCTCAGATTTTGCACCTGCATGATGCAATTATAAATGTGTGACTTTTTCTCCTTACGTGTTGAATAGTGTGGAGGAAAGAGTGAAATAGGAAATATATACAATGTAGTCACTGAAATTAAGTAACATCATGGAGATGGGGACATGAGGAAAGTCTATTCTTATTCTGACTAGCCTGGAAACTTACACTTTTAAAACTTTTCAGTCCTGTGTCAATGCCTGGATATCCATCTGGATATATGCTAGGCCCCAGATAACCCTGTAATTATCCAGCTGTGGGACGGTGTATCTAGACCGCTTGACATCCCCCTGACATACATTATCCAGACTGCCTGTCGTCTCACTAATAACCATCCTGGACCAAGAATGCAGGACTGATTGTTCTCCAGAATCCACGTTTTACTATAAGAACTTTAAACTTTTCTTTCTTCTTCAGAACACTTCTACATTTTTGCCTAGCTGTGTTCAAAGTTTGCAAACTCTAAGACCCTTCAGTAAATCTTTATCATTCATTTCTAGCATAAGCCTTTGGACTCTCTTTGAGTTTGTTCCACACAGTTCATGTGTCAATCACTATATTCCTTTCTCTGTGTTTTTTGTTTTGTTTTTTTCCTTTCCAATACATATGAGGCATGTGTATTTTTCCTTGTTGAGAAATCAGCTATTTTTTTTATATATTTCTTTCTAAATTTAAAAATAGAAAGGGAAATTTCAAAACATCAGTCTTACAAAATATATAGCTGAAATATGTATATAAAATATGGCACTAAAATGGTTCATAGTCATTATAAATGTGTATGCATTAACTGCTAAGTTACCAAACTCATACTCAGCAACACAGTTATGATGACTAATAAAAAAATCAGAACTTTTAATAAGCAGTATGGTATTCTCTGATGTGGTCACGAAAATAAATCAGGTGTTCACATGCCCAAGGTGAGTGCTAATAGGTGCCTCCCAAATTCTTGCACCACCCTTACTTCCCCTGGGAAAATATGAAGGAAGGGATAGAAATACAGAGGACAGCGATGTAACTTGAATTTTGAATCTCCTTGCTTTTCACAAACTGAAATCAGCTTATTGCTTCTCATTTGATACCTTGATTGATGCCTTTCAGGGAGCTGGACATCAGTGTGGTGTCAACATCAAGTTCTAGTTTAAATCAAAGCTTTTAAAACTAGGAACTAGTTGAGAAAATTAATTGGTCACTACAGCATTGAAAGCAATTTGTTGGCTGCCTAAGATCTACTGAATAGTATGTGGCAAACCTAGGTCAAGAAATAGGGCATTTCAGTTTAAAATCCATATCCTTTAGTCGCCAAGTAATAGAATTTAGATTCAGCATTATTCACATCTCTCCCAGGAAAGCAAAGCTATACAAAGCATGGGGGGCGGGGCAGGGGCGGGGTCCCGGGTCTTGCGTGATTTCGAGTGACGAAAAAGAATTTCTGAGGGTGGGGCACAGGTAGTTTTTAAAAGATCCTTAGGCAATTCGAATGCATGACCAGGATTGAGAATCATTGACTAATGATTCTCGTTTTTAAAGACCCTCTTTAAGATCATGCTTTTTCAGGAAACTATTTTTGATACTCTCCCTTCTGTATCTTTCAATTTCTTGAAAGATACGCAGAATATTGTAGTAAGACAATGAAGAATTAAAAAGGAAGAGGGAAAGTAAATGTTTAAGAACTGTGTGCCAATTTAGTCACCCTTACTCATTCAATAAAAACGTGAGTGTCTACGCGATGTTAGTCATTGCACGAGGTGATGGGTCAAACTAACATGATTGAGAAATGATGCTTGGAGTTTTCCATCTATTAAAGAGATGCATGTATAAACAAGTTATTATAAAATAACTTGTTTACTATAAGTTACAGTACTATATATATATATATCTTGTGCTTCACAGCACATTACAAAGACAGATTTTGTTGTTGTTGTTGCCACTTAGAGCACTGGTTCTCAAACTTTTATGCAAATTGGGAACACCTGAGGAACTTTATAACGTGTTGCTTTATTGCTCTCTGGGTCCCATACCCAGAAATTCTGATTTGGTTTGGTTTGGAATCAGAATTTAAAACAAAACAAAATAGCACAATGCCTCCCTCGGTTATTTCAACGCATAGCACTGAAATGGAGGCACTGGCCTGACAGAAGTCAAAGGTGCACTTGGGAGTCAGGTTGAATGCCAGGCAAACAAGACTTAGTGAAGCCTTAGTGAGTTCAAGGCAGAGGATCTGGGAATGAACACACTGAATGACTTAAAGGCTCTCCTTAAAGGTTCTCTGTGATCCAGTGGAAGGGAAATCTTTAGAAATATTCTTTGGCAACGAAATACAGAATGGAATACAGGAGCAGATTCCTGAGATCAACTTGTCATTAGGCACAGTAGCCACAGTGCTTAGGGTCCCAAGAAAATATTTTAATTTCCTTTAAACGTAGGGGGAAATAAAATGAACTTTTAGGTCAAAGAAAATGTTTTAATATGAGTGAAGAGTGAAGCTAGGGAATACATAGAGTGAAGCCATTTTAACCAAGTTCCTAAAATTATTAACATTATGAAGGTTGAAGCATGAAGAAAAACTTCACTCTTGTTCTAACTAGCATGGGAACGGAAACTTTTAAAAACTTTTCAGTCCTGTATCAATGCCTGAATATACATCTGGACCTCCAGACCTTCTAATTATCCCCTGAAGGGCTCACACATACATCTAACCTGACATCCATTATCCAAACTACCAGGACTGACCAGATCTGGGACCAGTTTGCTGGACCACCGGGCATCCATCATCCTGATTGCCTGGCATCTGACTCATAACCATCCTGGACCAATCTTAGGGTGTGAATACAGAACTGATTATTCTCTGGAATGCACTTTTTACTATAATAACTTATAACTTTTCTTTCTTCTTTCGAGTACTTCTGGGTTTTTGCCTAACTGTGTTCCCGGTTTGCAAACTCCAAGACCCTTGAATACATCTCTTTCATTTATTTTTTTACAATATGTTTTTATTGATTTCAGAGAGGAAGGGAAAGGGAGAGAGAGAAAGAAACATCAATGATTAGCCTGCAACCTAGGCATGTGCCCTGACCAGGATCGAACCATGACCTCTGGTTCATAAGTTGATGCTCAACCACTGGGCCACACATGCTGGGCCTCTATCATTAATTTCTAACAAAGCCTCTGGACTCTCTCTTGAGTTTGTTGGAAAAATATGACTGTTCAAGAAAATACCAAGGCCTCAGGAAGAAACCATTATTCCTTGAACTTTCATTTTGAACAAGACTTTGGATGTTACAGAATATGCTGTACTCATTCTTCTGCCGGAGCTGGAAGATGTGCATACCAGCATTGTCCACACATCTAAGAAACCTGAAGAATGTACACTATTCAGTCTCAAATCTGTGATAACTGTTGTCCATGAACTTTTTGTTAACCGATCCATCTGTTTATATTTAAAATATTTGTCCTTTATCTCAAATATGATCAGGCTAAATATCTGGCTGCTCATTTGTATTTTCCAGGAATTACCAAGTTCCAAAGCGCTATTGCAGCTGGGCCATTTGTGTAAAGGCTGGTTCTATTAAAGAAAGGGGAGAATTTGAGTTATTTTTAACCTATGAGCTAGTTATTTTTAATTGAGTCCCTAAAGAGAAGTTACATTAATTGTAAAATGGTCCACCCCATTTGAACCTTAACATCATTTGCTAGTGTCACTTCACCAGAAATTATGCTATTGCTTTTTACAATATATATAGCTGTGGGTCAAAAATGATCTCCTCGCCCGGCTGGCGTGGCTCAGTGGTTGAGCGTTGACCCATGAACCAGGAGGTCATGGTTTGATTCCCGGTCAGGGTACATGCCCAGGTTGCGGGCTCAATCCCCAGGGTGGGGTCTGCAGGAGCAGCGACTGATGATTCTCTCCCATCATTGATGTTTCCATCTTTCTCTCTCTTCCTCTCCCTTCCTCTTTGAAATCAATAAAAGTATATTTTAAAAATGATCTCAAAAAACTAGCTACTAAACTGAGATTGGGAAGGCAGGAGAATGTGTTCATCTGAGTTGAGAGTTTCACCATTGCTGTAGGAAGGTCTGGAGAAGGACATAATGGAAAAATGGATCAGGTAGAATTAAAAAAAGAAAAACAGAATGTTCCTAAAGAAGTACACTTGAGCACTAACGTCATCTGACAGGCTGTGCGTCAGTGTAACATCATGGGATTAGTGGACCTTTAGGTTCCAGTGGAAATTTGGTATCACATCAGGTCCAGCTCTGAGAATGCTAGATAGTTTTCAGGCTGAGTTGGAATAAGTGCCTAAGGGCATTTTCTGAAGAAAGCTCCAGAGAAGATGAAAATAGTCCATGACCACAGAGATGCACAATAAAGTAGTAGTAATTTCAAGTAGTATGATGAATGACTGCAATAGAGGCAGGGGAAGAGTGATGGGCCTACTGGACTCATTGGAACAGTTTTGTGTATCAGTGATGTGAGACATTAGGACATTCTTTTTTTAAAAATTGATCTTTATTGTTGAAAGTATTACAGATGTCCCATTTGTTTGTGGGGTTTTTCCCCCCATTGACCCCCACCATCCCATACCCACCCCTCCCAGGCCTTTACCACTGTGTTCAAGGGTTATGCATATAAGTTCTCTGGTTAATCATTCCCCTCCCATGCCCCACACCCCCACTTTCCCTCTGAAATTTGTGAGTCTATTCCATTTTTCTATGTCTCTGGATCTATTTTATTTATCAGTTTATTTTGTTCATTAGATTCCACATATGACTGAGATCATGTGATATGTATCTTTCTCTGACTGGCTTATTTTTGCTTAGCATAATACTCTCCAGGTCCATCTATGCTGTTGCAAATGCTAAGAGTTCTTTCTTTTTTATAGCTGTATAGTATTCCATTGTGGAAATGTACCACAGCTTTTTTATTCATTCATCTGTTGATGGGCACTTGTACATTATTAATGTTAAAGGGAAATTATTAGCCTTCTGTGTAGGGAATGAAACATACAGAGAATTAGGGCTAAAAGATACCTTGGAGGTCATTACACAAAGCATCTCATTATTCAGGTGAAAGAAGCAGCATAGTGCAGTGGTTAAGAACACAGACTCTGGGCTCAGACTACCTGGGTATTTGAGTTCTATCACTTATTAAGCTACCTAACCCTTCCGTGTTTCAGTTTTTCCAATGGTAGAGCATGGGTGATATATTGTGTCTTCTTTCTTGTTAGAATTAAATGAGTTAAGACAAATGGAATGCTTAGAACAATTAGCTGGCATGTAATGACTGCTCAATAAATTCAACCTATGTTTATTTATATTCCAGAAACTTGGGTATGCATTAGTAGGTGTAGACTGACTTATCTCCAGATTTCCAATACTTTTCCACGCTGACCTTATTGGTATTTATACATCAGTTAAGTAATGGAACTTTGAGTCTTAGTTCTATTTTTGCCTTTTAAGTTTTTGGGGGTTTTAGTTGTTTTCTGTTTCTTGTATAATTATATTAACTCATGTATTAGAAAAATAGTTAATTTCTTGTTCAATAAACTCAACTTCATTCTAAAGACTATTTAGAAGCTATTATATCTGTATCAATGGCAAAACTGACTAAGGCAACCAGTGCACTGAAATCTCTGATTATTATGACTAACAAACTCTCCGAGATTGTTTCTAAGTGATGGTGCATGAGGTAAGGCTCGTGTGTACTAAAGCTCAGTGTGTACTTTCCTTGTGATTAAGATGTGTTTCCTGGTTGGAGGTAATGTCCCCCTTGACAATTGATAAGATTATGGATGACATTCTCTAAATCCATAAATGTTGATCCTAGTAGAAATGCTACAGGAAGGGAAGGCAATACACCAGTAATATGTGTCTACCTCTCCATGATGGGGAGAGGGGGTTCAATACAAGCAATCTGTCATGTCAC
This sequence comes from Myotis lucifugus, assembly GCF_000147115.1. Classification (NCBI taxonomy): domain Eukaryota; kingdom Metazoa; phylum Chordata; class Mammalia; order Chiroptera; family Vespertilionidae; genus Myotis; species Myotis lucifugus. Next base: position 2,124,191 of record NW_005871113.1, read on the forward strand.
CAATGATCACTCTGGTAAATGGTGCCATATAGAGGCCTTTGCATTGGTCTCTGTGATTGGCAAATTGGGCACTTGGCAGTGATTAACCAGATTGGCCTTCAGGAGTGGAAGTCTATGTTGTTGACCCTTTTCATGGTTTCTATCCTTGCTCCCTGGTCACTTTGTACATGAACATTTTGAGTGAAACTGGTGATGTTGTTAAAAGAGTCTCACTGACATCCTGGTAAGAACCATTCTTCTGGTGAACATGTCCTTTGGATACAAAATCCTCATAGTCTTGTGCTTATCTTAGATGTCCATTCTCAAATCTCATTTTCTAATCTTCTTATTACAAACTTCTAATTTTGTTCTTTTAAAGTCTCTGTCCAGTTAGCTAACCTAGCTGGTGGCTTGCCAAATAAACCTCCCAACTCTATTGTCCTTCATATTTCCTGTTGGTGTCTCCCATCAGCTAAACCATCTGAAAGTGAGAGGGAGTCTGTGAGTAGGCTCATGAGTCAGGTTCCCAAGGCACATGATGGGAAAGGGGGAAGGGTCTATCCCGAAGGTTCCATCCGCTAACCTGAGATTTCGTTCTGATACAAAGCACTACAGTTATTTTGATTGCTCCTTTGTGAAAAAGAAGCGTGCGTGCACGCATGCATATGCATTGCACCTTGTACGTTTTTATTTAGATGAAAGATAGAAATAAGATGTCAGTAAGCCAATGGAGCAAGTAAAGATGAGTACAGTAAAACAGTTTCAGAGAAAGACCAGTATCTTAGAGTTACAGATGGAGATAAGATCTAGTGAAATAAACACAGGCTTTAGAGCAGCGGTTCTCAACCTGTGGGTCACGACCCCTTTGGGGGTCGAATGATCCTTTCACAGGGGTCGCCTAAGACCATCGGAAAACACATATATAATTACATATTGTTTTTGTGATTAATCACTATGCTTTAATTATGTTCAATTCGTAACAATGAAATTGGGGGTCACCACAACATGAGCAACTGTATTTTGGGTCGCGGCATTAGGAAGGTTGAGAACCACTGCTTTAGAGTTAGGAGCTCTGGTTTGGAAATCTGCATTTACCATAAAATAAATTTACTTTTAGTGCACATAAAATTTTCATCAAAATGGACCATCTTATGGGCTATAAAATAAGTCTCAATGAATTTCAAAAGATTGAAATCATACAGAGTATATTATCTGACCAATGGTATTAAATTAGAAGACAATAGCAGTAAATAATTTTTAAAAAACACTCAAATACGTGGAAATTATATATCTTGCTCCTAAACCCCTGATATAAGTTAAAGAGGAAATCACAAAGGCAATTAGAAAATATCTTAAACTAAATAATATCTTAAACACAACATGAAGCAGCTAAAGCATTGCTTAGAGGAAATTTTATATTTTAAAATAATTATATTAGAAAAGAAGGAAAGCTTAAAATAATTTTCCTAAGCATTCAGTTTAGGAAACTAGAAAAATAAGTGCAAACTGACCACAAAGTAAGTAGAAAGGAGGAAACAATAATAAAAAAAGGAGATAAATAAAATAGAAGACAGATCAATCATAGAGGACCATCAATGAGAGCTGTTTCTTTGAACAAGTCAATAACACTGACAAGGCTCTGCCTAGTCTGATGAAGAAAAGACAATGGGGACACAAAATAACAATATTGGTAATATAAGATCTGTGGACATTAAAAAGTAAATAATGGACTATTATGGATAACTCTATTCCAATATATGTGACAACTTAAATGAAACAAACAAATTATTTAAAGACAAATTTTCAAAATTATCAAAAACATAGAGTCTGGACTGGCCTTTGTCTATTAAATAATTTGAATTAAAAAATCTTCAATATTCCCACAAAGAAAACTGCAAGCTCAAATGATTTCACTGGTTAATTTTAGGAAGAAATAATACAATCCTAAGTATTTTTTTTTCTTTCAGAAACTGGAAGGAAAGGGAATACTTTGCAGTTTATAGAATGAGATCAATACTACTCTGACATCACAACCAAACAAAATCATTGCAGGGAAACTACAGACCAATAATCACCATCTTGGATACAAATAGCCTTCACAATATATATGCAAGTCAAATTAAGAATATATAAAAATAACATTTATCATGATCAGGTGGCTGCAAGATCAATTCAGCATCTAAAAAATCAATGTCACCTCAATTGTACTGTAAATTTTATGGCTTGATGATGGTTCTGAAAAGGAGATTAAGGGGTAAGAATGTGTCAATGTTTATATAGTACTAGGGGAAAAATGCAGCAAGAGAGGCCAACTATTTCTGGTAGGTAAAATGTTCCAGTCACTTGGAAGAACATATTTTCTCTTTAAATATGGCCCATATTTATTCCTGTAATATAAGGACCCCCAACTGTTTTTAGGGATCTTATTCTGTTTGGACTTGACGATTTGATCAGTCTCCCTCTTGTTGTGAAGCATGGTGGCAATTGCTGTCTAATATTGCTTGGTGGGAATTGCTGTCTAATATTTTAACCCTGCTGACTTGCTTCTGTCATTATTTGCTTGCTAAAATAATAGAAAAGTTATTTTGATTTTCTGAATTATATAAATCATCCCATTCAATTGAATATCCTATTGGTTGTAATTTGAATACCCCATTGGTTGTGGTCATACTGGTTTTAGAAAACACATTCCTCTGTACCTGGAGACCAGGGCTGCACAATTACTCTAAATTGCCTCAGTGGCTCCAGATAACGTGTTCCTGTTGACTCAGTGGTCCCAAGACCCGATGGCTCCAGATAATGCATTCCTGTCGACTCAGTGGTCCCAACACCGGATACTATAATTAATCTTTGTAGATAACTAATCGGCTCAATCTAGCTTTTGTAACAAATTGCTTTTTTGCTAACCAGGTTCTTCATTCCTAACCCCGGGATGTAATCAATATCTTTGTGATTTTTGCCTATATAAAGCTGGTGTTGCGGCCATCGTATCACTACGAGATTTGGAGAGCAAAATGCCCCCTGGTAGTCCCAGCTTTGAAATAAATGTGACTCCTTAATTCGACTTCTTGAGGCATCTTTGTGTGATTCGCGGCATACATTACAACAATTGTGAGAGTAATCTGTCTTGATTGTTCTATGAATGCTTGAAAATAGACCCTATCTACTAGGATTTGACTTTTGTCTTGTAGTATCTTGTAAAACTGTATGATAGGTCAAAATATATAAGTGGAAAGATGAAAGTTGAGAAATCAGTTAGCTAAGTGAATAATTGAGATTTCTATTTTATTTGATGTCTTCCCTGTTACAGCTTTAAATATAGAATTTCTATGGTTCTATCTGAAAACAAAGCCTTTTAATTTAATTAGTCCTTTACCATTTCCTACTATTCTGGGATTCACAATCTAGCAGTGCAAACAGAAATGTTGACAAAGCAAACAACTAGAGTGTAAATTGATAAAACTTCAATCAGACAATTTTTCTAAAGTGACCACTTTTAACCCTCTACTATTTTTGTTCTGTTCTTCTCTCTGATGATTGCTTGTGCAATCCCATGTCTATTTTCTTCTTTTGTAAAACAGCTTACAGGTTAAAAAAAAAAGTGCCACACAATATTACTCATTCACATTGAATCACATTTAAAATCATTTTAGACTAGCTTGGATATCAAGGAAATGCACTGATTTTTATTATGCCATAGCATCCCAATGAAGTATGGTAGCAATCATCTCAGGTAGAAACTGTAGTTTAACTCCAATCCTGTTGTTTGGCTTAACAATAGAAAAGTTACTTTGATTTTCTGAATTGTATAAATCATCCCATTCGATTAAATGCCTTATTGATTGTAATGTGAATATCCCATGGGTTGTGGTCATAGTGGTCTTAGGAAGCACATTTTCCTTTACCTGGGAAGGACAGCACAGTTATCCCAAGGTCAGAGGGCTCTAGACCAGCCGTGGGCAAACTACTGCCCGCGGGCCGGATCCAGCCCATTTGAAATGAATAAAACTAAAAAAAAAAAAAAAAAAAAGACCGTACCCTTTTATGTAATGATGTTTACTTTGAATTTATATTAGTTCACACAAACACTCTATCCATGCTTTTGTTCTGGCCCTCCAGTCCAGTTTAAGAACCCATTGTGGCCCTCGAGTCAAAAAGTTTGCCCACCCCTGCTCTAGACCCAAAACTGTATTTAGATAACATGCTTAATTCTGCTTCTGTAAACTGCTTTTTTGCGAACCAGATTCCTCATTCCAAACCCTGGGAATCAATACCTTTGTCATTTTTTGCCTATATAACCTTGGAGCTGCGACCATCTTGTTGCTATGAGATTTGGGGAATGGCCCCTCATAGTCCCGGATTGCAATAAATGTGACTCTTTAATTCGACTTCTTGAGGTGTCCTTCTGTGATTTGTGGGGTACATTACAACACCAACATTAAGAAAAAAAATTGAATTGATAAGCACACAAATAACCTTGTCTCCCATATGGGGAATCCTATAAAATTCCAGGAACATGATATTTTCTGGAATTCCATGATAAAATTTCAGTATATTTTAGTAACTACAGCAATGTTATTAAATGTAAGCATACCAGGCATTCTTTTCCAAAGTGAGTCTACAAACACTGGGGTTTCCTATACCCAGTGCTGTTTTCATCGGAGACAGCTTTAACCAGGTGAAAAGTTTAAACAGGAAGGAACAATGCAGAAGAGGAGTTTGAAGTTTCAATATCTCATCCTCTGGTTTTTTCCTATTACTGTGATTGACATTTTTTGGACATACTAGTAGAGACTCATTTGGCCTCTTCAAGCCTCAGTTTACAAGCAAACTTGTAAGGAATTCCTGCGGTGATTTTTGAATGATGTCTTTGTTAATTTTTGTCCAGAGGTGGTGGACGGTGATGGTATCTCTGGATACAGCAGTGACTAAGACAGTATTTTTGCTTTGGGACCCAGGTGTCTAATCTCACGCAGAGTCCCTGGGAACATCTGCTAAGAGGCTTGAGGGCTGAGAAGCAGAGAACCTGAGACCCTGACGGCTGGGCAGGGCCCAGGAGGAAGCCAGGCTGTCCAGCACATCCTCACTGACTGTCGGATCTACCATTGGAATCAGGGAATTCCATCCCAGCCCAGTCTCTATTTCACAACAACACTGAGCCCTTGCTCTGTGCCCAGCCCTGAGATGGGTGGTGCTGGGGACACAGGAGTGACAAAGACTCTGCCCTTTTGGGGCTCCCAGTCAGGTGGGGAAAGAAGACAAACTGGAGGTCAGAAAGGGCTTCCTGGGGGAGAGAACTTCTGAGATGTGCAGGACTAGTAAGGCTCACCAGGAAAGAGGAGAGAAATGTGGAAGGCTGCGTGAGGAAAGCAATAGTAAGGCACACCCCGGAGAAAAGAGATTCGGAGTGGCTGATCCTCCTCTAATCCAGCGGTTCTCAAGCAGGGTTCATGATTCATTGAGCAATGTCTGGAGACATTGTGTGTGTGTGTGTGTGTGTGTGTGTGTGTGTGTGTGTGTTCATAGCGTGACCTGAAAAACAGCAGATAGTTCTCATCCACATTAACTGTAGATTTTTATAAATGGTGATAGGTACATAGGTAACCAACATTTAGAGCTTGTTTGGTGAATCTTTATCTTCATTATGTTTTCTGAACAACCATATCCAGATACAGTACGAGACAGTCCTTATTCCTTTGGCCCAGACAGCTTTGTTGAGCCTGGTGTCAATGGGAATTCTGGAGTTCCCATCTCCTTCATGGCAAATTTCTGCATCTCTTTGAGTACCAAGGATCATGCTTCTGGAAACCCAGGTCATGGTTGCACTTGTGAATGTAGGTGGTGTATTCTCTGGTCACTACCTCGCTGATGGCAGAACAGCCCTTCTTCTTTTCACCTCCCTCCTTTGTGGGAGCCATGATGCCAGGCCCCAGTTGGAAAAGTGGAGACATTTTTTATTATCATAACTGGGAAGAAGTGTGTGTGCTACTGACATCTACTATGTAAAGGCTGGGGATGCTGCCACAATGTATTGGACAGCCTCTCTGTCCCTCCCACCACAAGAATTATCTGACCCAAAATATCAATAGTGCCAAGGCTGAGAAATCCTAGTGTAGTCTGAAGAAGAGTCAGAGGCAGACAAGGCCTTGATCTGCTAAATAATTTGTACTTTATCCTGAAGGCAAAGGAATAAGGATTGGAAGGTTTTAAGCAGAGATGAAATGAGAGATGATCTGGTTGTGTCTGGAAGCTCAGGGCAGTCAGGGCAACCTGAGCCCTAATCTCTCTGATCCCCTATGTGCCCAATAATCAACAGAAATTCAGAGGAGGAAAAAATTTCCCTTTAACAAGGCTGGCAAGCCCCTGAAGACAGACACTGAGTCTTCATTCAGCACCAACTCAAAATATTTCTTAGCTGCTTCTAGGCCAGGCCCAGGTTGGGGTGGTGAGAAGATTCAAACCAGGTGTATTGGGCATCATCATACCAACCTCATCCTGGTGTCCTCCTTGAGTGACATTATTTGCCCCTCCTCTCAGCTCCCTCAGTCCCTGGCACAGACTTTTGTCACCTCCCTACTCATCTACAATTGTAACTCTGTTTACACATCAGTCTCTTCTCCCACTCCATGAAGACAGGGACAAGACTGGAACCATCTTTGAGGCCCATCCTGGTTCAACCCCTCCATTTACCACTGGAAAAACGAAGCCCCAAAGAGGGAAAGGACTTGCCCAAGGTCACACAGAGGGTCAGCTGCATTCTCCCCACACCAAACCTCTCCCCTGTGCTGGCATTGACGTCCCAGTGGTGGTGGGGGGTGATCCACAGCACCTTGCTGTCACTCCATCAATATTCCAAAGACTGAAAGGTGGCTACTGAATTGCCAGCTTTGGTTTAGTAGAGGAGGTAATGGGTCAGAAGTCATCAGCCCCTGGATTAATTCCCCCATAAGACTAGTTTATGCTAAAAGCATACCTATCCCAGACTGGACCACCCTGGGTCAGCAATGTCTAGTAACTTTTAAACGGGATGGATCTAAAACCTAAACTGGGTGACTTTCTGCAAGTACCTTAACTTAATCTCAGTGTTCCTGGGATTCCCATCTGAAAAATGGGTCTGTGAGCCTCCACAGGCATGCCCTGATCCATGATTATTGTTCACACCTCAGGGCACCATACACAGTAAGCAAGGGCTGGAGTGCAGATCACTCTCTCATTTGAACTTCAGACTGCCCCAGAAAAAGCCAAGATGGATGCCATTTTTCTCGTGAAAAACCAAGAAATTGAAGCTCACGAAGTTGTACGTGTTCAAAAGCACAACTCTAGCTCATGGTGTTGGCTAGATTCCAATCTGTTATCACCACTTGCACTCTTTATGATTACAATCTAGCCTTTTAATCTCATTTCCAGGTACTAATGCAATAAAATGGTTAAGATCTTGAGTTCTGGAGTCAAAGAAAATGGGTTAAAATACTGGCTGTGTCATTTAGTTGCTAGAAGGCACTGGGCCATTTATTTAATCTCTTCATCACTCAGTTTCTTTATCTTTAAAATAGGGTAAATACCTATGTAAAGCGCTCATTGTATAGTGCCCCCCATTTATATTAGCCACTCAATAAATATTTGCTAATGTAAACAGCTTTATCTTTTCTGCTCTACAGAGGCAGCCTCAGAAGGTTCCAGGTGAAATAAAAGATATGAACATTTATTGAGCCTCCCTTCTATCAATCAGGACTTTAATCATCATAGTATCCAGGTTTTGTTAGTGGCGGAAAAACAGCACCATGTGTTAGTGAGGAGATAGTCTGGACCTGGGCTTTGATTTATAAAGCCAATCAGTAAAAGCTTGGCTTTGGAATCAGACAGGTGATTTCTGATTTCTGCTTTATTACACAACCTTTATCGGAATTATTTACATGTAACCTCTTCTGGCCAGTTTTGTCACATGTAAAACGGCAGTAGTAGTTAGGTAGGCATGAGCAGAGGAGGAACGATAGGCCAGGTGCAGAGGCTCACCAGGGTGGAGAGCCCCGGGTGCTTAGAAATGGGCAAAACTACAAGCCCTTGCATCACCACTCTCTTAAGCATTAACCCCTGGAGATGACATCTAGGCCTCAGCTATGTTTCAGCTCCAGGCCCAGAGAAGCAACAAAAGCAGATGGAGCAACACCATGGCTGACATCAGGACCAGCTGCATTGACTAATGACCCTTTGGAGGTTATTACTCTCCCTCTTCTACGCTGGAAGGGTCCTTCTACTACCTCTTTAACTTTCTAAACAAACTTCCCTTAGTTTTAGTTCCTTAGCTCTGAATTCTTTCAAGCCAAACTCAAGTACCAGGTTTGCTCAACCCATGTCCAGACTATCTCCTCACTAACACATGGTGCTGTTTTTCCGCCACTAACAAAACCTTGATACTACGATGATTAAAGTCCTGATCGATAGAAGGGAGGCTCAATAAATGTTCATATCCTTTATTTCACCTTGAACCTTCTGCAAAAAAAAAGTGTTTACTAAATACTTATCTTTATATTATGCATTTTGCCCCCTACTTGTATAAGGCATCTTAGTCAACAATGGATTATCAGCACTGAGGATGGTGCCTGCATCTTATTAGGCATCCAACAAATATGTCTTGAACTATGCATTTCATGTCATGAGAGGGAAAATTCTCTGCAGCTTGGTATGGTCAGGGAAAAGTTCATAAAGGAGATAGAATTTAAGTGGATCTTGAGCAATGTTTGGAGAAGATGGTCACCAGATCAGAATACAGAATGGTATTTATGAGACCTGCTCAGGATAATCAGCAGCTCACAAAACCTGTACTTTAGATATGGAGAAGAGAGATGATTCTTGTTGATGTTCTAGAGATGATAGTCTTTGGACACAGGAGAATTTTGAATTCCAAGGCAGAAGTGATACGTATCCTGGAAAGAGTTCAAAGAAAAGTGAGTGTAGTGCAGTGGTTTTAGAAATAGAAAAGACAAGTAAAAGTTATCTTTTCCATCATTTGAAAATAGTGGTAGAATGGGTCCTTAGGCTGTGTTCAGAATATAATTTCATAAAATTGTCTTCACCTCCATATATTGTTCTACATTTGATTCTAACTTTTCTATTTGGATGGAAATCATTCCATTAATATTAATGATATTACACACACACACATAAAAAGAAGCTTTGGAAACATCGCTAACTTGTAACTACAGGTTACAATAAAACATTGCCAGGAGAGAAAGTCTGTTTAATAACAGGAAAAAGTGCAAAGGCATCGACTCGTGCTCTCATAGGCTGGCATGTTGCCACTGGAGGTGTTGACAGGTTGAGTCTCGGTTGACATGGTGAAAACATGGTGGCAGAGATTCCTGGGGAGTTTTTTCTCCATAGCACCCCTTGGCTACAGGTGCAAAGTTCTCTCATTGCTAAGGAAAGGCTGTGCCTCGCCTGAGTGAAAAGTGCTAAGGACATGGAAACTCTATGAGCAAAGGTTTTTCAGGGGTGTGAGTGCAGGTGTTCTGATTTTGAAATTTCCTCTTGAGGCTGCCTCCTACTGTGTTAGAGGACGATGTCTCATTTCTCTGTTTATTCTCATGCTTAAGCTGGAACAGAATGAGGTTGATCTGAGAGCTTCAGATTACGTTTTCACTACTTGCTTGAAAGGACTTTACCTATTCACACTCTTTCACTTCCTTGTTTCTTTTGTTAAAACATCTCGTTTCTATTCCAAATGACCATACTCTGGAACTTGTCACCATCTAGATCTGCTGTACTGTACCTGAAATCTTCAACTCAGTCACTCTTCTCTCTGACCACAACCTCTTAGTTATAGTCTCACCATCTGTTTGTTCTGTGACCTCATGGGAACTTGTAATTTTAGGACCCTTTGCTATATCTTTATCTATCTGCTGCAAGCGGGCAGTAAAGAGTGAGGGGTCCCAGACTGTGAGAACCCCAGACAGCAAGAGGGATCAGGCCTAAGCCAGCAAGTGGACATCCCCCAAGGGGTCCCAAGACTGCGAGAGAGCTCAGGCCGGGCTGAGGGGCCCCCTCACCCCCCCCCCCCCAGTGCACAAATTTTCTGCACCAGGCCTTTAGTTTTTAAATAATATGCCAACTCCCTTTTTAGATAGTGCAATAGCCTACCTTAGGGACCAGTATAAACTAGCAAGATAATTGCTTTCCTGAAATAAGGAAGTTGTAGCTCTGGATATGCTGGCTTTTGGCAACAACACCAGAGTAAATCTAAATGGTAGATATTTGAATTGGGGGTTCATTTTTTTGAGAAATATTTAAATGCTTTCAACATCAGAAGCTACAGATATAAATATAAATTTTACTATATCTCCTAAACAAATAGATCTCAAATGAATGATTAAGTTACCCTTCTGGATTCTTCACTTACGTCTATTTTAAACTGTGTGAATAATTGGTAATTAACTCGACATTTAAACATCTCTATTCTTGGAAATAATAGTGGTTCCACTAACTACAAGGTGCTTTTTAAAGATAAACTCTGTTTTATTTACCATTTAACATCCTGTTATATCTCTGGGACTTAGAACATACACACACACACACACACACACACGAATCCCTGTTTTTCCTTTAAGCTAATATATCTGATTTTGAATTACCACCTATTTTTAAACAAAATGTTTACATGAGAGGAACTTATCAGATATGAGAAAAGTGGTTACAGAAATTTAGGATTGTAAAATAAATTCTTCCAAATAAGATATATTGGGGTTTCTACTAATAAAAATCTAAATCTCCTTCTAATTGACCTACTCATTATACAAATAATATCAAAGGGAAATTTAGGAAAATTTATTAGGTAAGAAATTAAAGCCAACTCACTAGTGAACAAAGTAGATTCAAAATTATTATTATTATTATATTAAGAATTTGGTTTCTTTTTCCTGGAAGAAGAGGGGACTGGCCAGATGACATTTTGAGGTTCTCCCAAAGTTGTGTTCTTGCTGTTTATCTCCCTTTAACATTCTTTTCCATCCACTCATCCCCCTTTCCACTGTTTTTCCTTTTCTTTTCCCCGACCTCCCCCCTACCCCCCCCCCTGCCCTTTTCCCAATCATTAAGAAACAACAAACAAACATTCTTTGACCCTACCTTCTCCTCTGGCCATCAGCCTATATCTGGTTTCTCTTCAGTCAAACTTATTTAAATGGCAACATTTCCTAGTCTTTTATATTTCCTCAACTTTTATTTACTCTTCCACATTATAGTCTGCCTTTTACCTACCTATCTTTCTGTGGAAACTATATTCAGTAATGTAACTGAGAAACCTTTATTATTATATCTGGGGAATTTATCTCAATCTTCCATGTGCTCTCAGCAGCAACTGATATTATTGAAAACATCTCTTGATACTATCTCTTCTTCTTGACTATTCAGCCTTAGAATGGTAAAACCAAGCTAATGTGTTTGGGTCAGTCCCATCCAGGAATAAAGAGAAAGAGTTGCAGGCAAAACAGTACACTCAAGCAGGACTGGGGACCTCAGAGTGCTGTCTCCTCAGCGCATTAGCAGCTGCTACAGTCATCTCATTCTCATGTTGATCTCAAGCTTCCAAAGGAGAGAATTGAAAAAAGGGGAGGAGCCCTAACCCGTTTGGCTCAGTGGATAGAGCGTTAGCCTGCAGACTCAAGGGTCCCAGGTTCGATTCCGGTCAAGGGCATGTACCTTGGTTGTGGGCACATCCCAGTAGGGGGTGTGCAGGAGGCAGCTGATCGATGTTTCTAACTCTGTATCCCTCTCCCTTCCTCTCTGTAAAAAATCAATAAAATATATATTAAAAAAAAAGAAAAGAAAGAAGGGGAGGAAAGGAGAACCTGGCAGAGAGAAGGGAATTGAGAAAATTGAGCAGCTTTGTGTGATTTGTAAGGCCATTCTCTGTTCTATTTATAAGACTAGACTGTGAGCCAAGGGTGAGCTCATGCTGCAATAGATCTCCACTGGGCAGCAACAACAGAAGTCCCTGTAACAGCCATCACACCATCATGGAAATCACTAGACATCATGCTACCTATGGCCAAAGGCTTTTGAATGATCTTCTTTAGTAAACTTACTCCCAGGGCTGAAGACCTCTGTCCAAGAATCGCCTATGATTTATTCAAACCTGCATATTTTTTATATTTCTTGTTTAAGTATTTGTTTTAAGTTGGAGGGGCTTGACATTGCAATTGAGACAGATTTTAATTGTTGCAAATTATTTCTTCTGGTACTCCTAGTTATTCTTTATTTATTCTTTACCAACTTCTCCTTAATTATTCCTTTTTTTCCTGCTCATTAAATGTTGGTGTGTTTCTCAAAGCCCCATTATTTTTATCCTCTTCTTGTCTTACTTTGTATGGTCAATCTAGATTACCTCATTCTTTTTATTCTGAATCTATGGATCCATCCAAGGCCTGTCTTTCAAAGTTCAAGCCCACAGTGCTCCTGTATGTCCAAGAGAGCCCTCAAGTAAATGTGGCCAAAAGAGACGTCCTGTATTTTTGTTTCTGACGACATAGCAGACTAAATTAGTGGGGAGCCTTCCCAATTACAAAAAGAATAGAAAGCAGATATGGCCTTGAGCCTACAGGAGACAAGCAGATGAAATTGAGTTGCCTGGAGAAAACAGGGAACTTGAAAGACTACCTCAATGAGATGGGGATAGAGCACAGAATGGGAAAAGTAGACATACCTGGGAAATTAAAACTTGCAGTTTGTGTCTACAAAGTTATGGAATACAAATGGTGCAGTAATACCCTCACTGAAAAAGTAAGTATAAACTGGTTCTAGGACAATCAAATAAAGAAAATATTGCAGAATTTTGAAAACTTGGGTACCTTGGATTTCTTAGAAAACAATCCCTACTGAAGGCGATTTCATAGTCAAAGGAACAAATCACAAATTGGTGACTCAGGGACTCAAATTTTGTGTTTCACAAAAATTGCCATCTTGAAATCCTTTATTCTGTGTGGAATATTGCCTTGGGCTGGGACTGACGCATAATATTTACTCACCTTCCATTGGTGAGCATTGGTCAATGACACCACCTTGTTACAAGGGGCTGGGTAACATGGTCTATCACTTTGTCCAAAAGAGTGTGACAATTTTGTGAACATATAACAACCACCTTTGCTACATTGTCCTACTTATAGATTAATAAAAATTACTGATTCTGCCTTAGATGCCATTAGTTAATCCATCTTCTGCCTCCTAATGTCTTTAAACTTGCTTAGGCTATTTTGTTCTATCACTTGAAATACCGCAATAGCCTCCTGAGAAGCCATCTATTTCCCACTACCACTATTAGAACCTTTTGGTTGTGAATAACACTAGCTGTAGCTAACCTAGTACAAATTGGGAAATTATTAAAAGGGCCACATATCATCTTATGGACTGCAGAAGTATTAATGAAGCTAGGTCCAGGAAAGTCCTGGGAAAGGAGATTGAAAGAGTGTCAGGGTTGCAAAGCCAGTTGTCAAGTATCCACAGTTGGCCTTTATCTTCTTTGGCCTCAATGCAAGAGAACTTTTTTCCCTCCTGATCCACATGGTGTTTTCGATCTTAATGCTGTAATAGTATTTAGTTGTTTTTCCTCTGATTCATTGGTAGCTTTGGCATGTAAGTAATTTCTATAGTATTTCTCTTCTATCTATAAGGGCAAGGATCTCACTAAGTCATCTACTTCTTTTTATCTTCAACAGAACCTAACTTGAAATTTGATATAATCCAGGTAGACTGAGCACTTGAAATCACTTTGTGGCTAAGAACCTTCTTTGGTGTCTCCAGTTCTTCTGGACTGGTGCCTTTCATCTGAACCTGATTAAATAAATAGTGCATTAGTCTCCCTTGATGAACCTCCAAGTTGCATGTCATCCTGTGAATATCCAGCTCAGTCACATATTGGAATGACAGCCCTTTCTCCCATAATCAATTGTCTTCCTAATGCTTACCTTTCAACTACTTCTGGTGTTCTCTTACCATCTATTTTAATATTATTTTTTTACCCACATAGGTGGACTTCCTACCTACTGTCTGCCTCACTCTCATGTGTGGAGAGAACTGTAGTTCTCAGGCATTTAAAGAATTCTGCATCCTGCCACAGTTAGCCACTATACCTGACCACGTTCCAGATACGAGTTATACTCTTGTGGGGGGGGGGGGGAGATCAGTATAGAATAAATAATTTGCAGTCTCTGTATGTTCTATCAGTTTTTATTATGTGAATTTGTAAAAATAAGCAGCCAAGTGAATCACGAGCTTCTTTACTGAAATATTCATAGCCATCTAGCCAACAGCCAAACCATGTTCAAGAATGAGCCAAAGACACAACTATCATTGGGCTGATTTAGTGATACAGGGAGTAGAAACAGCTGCCATCTGCAAGATGTCTTTTATTTGAAAACTCTTCATTATATTATTCAGTACAAGTAGAAACTAAGCTGAAAAATACAATAGAAATACATGGAAATTTGAAATTAAAATCTCTAGGAGAAATCAGGAACGATAGACAGCAGCTTTGGAAAGGAGATATTTAATCTTTGGAAAACCTAAGCAATGAAAATGTTTGTGTGTTGGGAATGAATTAGGCTTTCACAATGTCCTGGGCACTTTTAAAATTCTCTTCAGACCCACTGTTGACTGGGCGGAAGAGAAGAGCTTTTAGTGTCCCGTGTAATCTCTCCCTGCTTTACTGGTATCTGTGCTGCAGTGGCAGACCTCTGCAAACAGCCCCAGGCAGTTTCTGGGAGAAGTCTTCTTAAATTGCAAGTCATCTGGAAGGGCACTGAAGACCTCACTTGACATATGAGGGATGAGACTAGATGATCCACCATTGCTGGTTATAATGATCTCTGATTCAATGTATGTGTATGTGCCAGTGGTTCTCAACCTTCCTAATGCAGTGACCCTTTAATACAGTTCCTCATGTTGTGGTGACCCCAACCATAAAATTATTTTCGTCGCTAATTCATAACTGTAATGTTGCTACTGTTATGAATCGTAATGTAAATATCTGATATGCAGGATGTATTTAGGCGACCCCTGTGAAAGGGTCGTTCGACCCCCAAAGGGGTCTCGACCCACAGGTTGAGAACCACTGGTATATGCTTATCTTAAGTCCACAATACATACTTTCTTTTTTTAAAAAAAATATATTTTTATTGATTTCAGAGAAGAAGGGAGAGGGAGAGGGAGATAGAAACATCAATGATGAGAGAGAATCGTTGATTGGTTGCCTCCTGCACGCCCCCCACGGGGATTGAGCCCGCAACCCAGGCATGTGCCCTTGACCAGAATCGAACCCGGGACCCTTTAGTCCGCAGGCTGACACACTATCCATTGAGCCAAGCCAGCTAGGGCCATGCTTTCTTTAAAACCTCTTTTAGAATACATTACATTTACTTTACTATGTATGCCTCATGAATTTAAAAATCTGTAAATTACATTACAATTTCATAAGAGAATTTTCACAAAACACATAACCAAAATAGGACAGAGGCTATGCAACAACAATCCCTTTACATGAGAAGCCCATGCTAACAAATGGAGAGGCAGTCAGAAGTTTTTTGGGGGGGGTTTGTTTGTTTGTTTGTTTTTTGATTGCTAGGCATTTCTTGCTGTTTGCTTCAGGCTGATTGCAGCTAGAGTGATTATGTGACAGACTGCATCTTGTCCTGTCTTTTCCTGCCTGTGGGTAAGCCCTCTGCATCCCGAGGGATTTAGGAACCACAGCACCTGCTAGAAAACAGGTTAAGTGAGCCTTCAGGGCAGAGAGCAGGTGCAGGGAAGTCCTGTGGTTGGGAGTTAGAAAGAAATCTCCAAAGTCATTTAGTAAAAATGTCCCATTTTTCAGATAAGGACACTGAGATTCAGAGTTGCCCAAGGCTACATAGAAAGTGCACAGCAATATGAGACTACTATTTTGAGGGAAATGTACATCATTATATTTTCTTCATTGACTCATGATTTACTTAGAAGTTAAGTTCCAAATACATGGAGATTACAAAATAGTTATTAGCTATATCAATATCTTAATATAAGGTCAGAGGATTTATTTTAGTATTTAAAAATTTTTGAGGCCCCTTTATAGCCTAGAATATGGATAACTTTTTGTAAATGTTTTTGCTTAAAATTTTATCTGGTGTAACATTAATACAGCTATATGTACTTCATTTTGATTGTTGTTTGCATGGTACACAATTGGTTAGAAAATATTTGTAAGATATACCTCTAAGACTTATTTTGTTAATTTAAAAATAGCTTCTAAAATATTGGCAAAAGTACAATTATGCCTTTTGGGATGGGAACAAGGTTCACAATACATGAATGAACAAACAGAACATCCACTACACTAAATAGTACTAAATAGCATGTTCTCGTGTATATGCGGGAGAATGTGTACGTGTATTTATCAGGGTAAAGCTACACATCCAGCTGTTTTGAGTAGTTTGTCCTGGGTAATGGAATTTTGGTAATTTTTCTTTCTTTTCTTTTTTTTCTATTTATCTTCTAATTTTCTAAAATGAGATTCACATTTTGTGTTTTTAAAAATCTTTTTTTTTAAAGTTTAAGAAATAGGAAAGAGTGTCTAATGCATAAAGAGAAATAAAGTTACATCTGGATGGAGAGAACTTTGGCCTTCAATATCTTTAACAAGAATAGTTTCAATAAGAGTGTGAGGCTGATGTTAGATGATAATGGACTTTAGAGTAGGAGGAACAAATTACTTTTTCATTGGCTATGAAGGACATGAAAGGTGTGAAAACATAAAGGCAGAGGCTAATTTTATTTTTATTTAGATTGAGAGGGATGTTACCATGTTTGTAGACAAAAGGGAAGAAGGAAAATGGAAATAGAAAGGCCAGTTCTTGGAGCAAGACAGAGAGAGGCCTCAGGAATACAGGCACTGGGCTGGTCTTTTTGTTAATTCCAAATATTAATTTGATATGAATCATAAGCCTAACTGCAAAAGCCACAGCTATGAAGCACCTAGGAAAACATAAGAGAATAGATTTGCAAAGTTGTGCTAGGAAAATATTTCTTAAAAATGACACAAATAAAAAAAACACTTAAAAGAATGATAGATCGAATGCTAAAATTTAAAACTTCTGCTCAGCAAAAAACATTACTAAACAAATGAACACACAAACCATAGACAGAGATAAAAACATAACACATATATTTGAGGAAAGGACTGGTATTCAGAATATACAAAGAATTTCAAGTTTCGATAATAAAAAGATAACCAACCTGATATAAAAATGGACAAAAGATTTAACAAATATTTCACAATAATGATCTATGAATGGCCAATAAGAACATGAAAATGTGTTCAACATCCTTACTTATGAGAAAAATGCAAATTAAAACTACCATGTGAAATCACTACATAGCCATAACGAAATGAAAAGACTTGTAATTGAATGTTGATGAATTTTAATGCAATTAGAACTCATTGAAAGGAGTGTAAAATGGCACAAGTGTTTTAGAAAATTGTTTGGTAGGTTTTGAAAGAATTAAATATACATCTACCTTATGATCTAACAAGTCTATTTTGAGGTTTCTATTCAAGAGAAACAAAAATATATGTCTAAAAAACTTATACAAAAACATTCATAGAAACTTTATTTATAATAGACCAAACCTGGAAATAGTCTAGATTTCCATTAATAGAAGAATGAATAAAAAATATACAATGAAACAGCACACAGCTATAAGAAAGAATAAATGATAGATGCATGCAGCAACATTATACAGAGTGACCAAATCCTGACATAAAGAAATACATATGTATATAAGTCATAAAATAAGAAAAACTACTATATGATCGTTATGGAAATCAGAACAAAGTGGGCAGGAAGAGATTGACAAGAAAGAGGCATAAGGGAATTTCTAGGGCTATGATAGGATGTAAGTTATATGAATTTATCCACTTGTCAAAACTGATGATACTGTACTCTAAGGCATATCTAATTCACTGCAGCAAAATACACCTCAATAAAAAATTTTTAATGGCACAAAGCAAATACTAATGGGAAATTAGCATTTACAATATTAGATACTTCAATTTTTCTTTAGATATTCTACCAGGCAGGCCTTCTACACTATTGTAAAGGCCTTCTCTTGCCCCTCACCACCCCAAATCCTTCAAGGTCTTAAGTTTTTCTCTTCTTACTCAGTAGGAGATCAATGCAGAACAGAGAATGCCTGGCATCCAAGCTGAAAGTCAAGATATAGTTTACTCTAGTGAGTCAGTGGAAATGCCAGGAGACCTCCTTTGCGCTACTGCTTTCTGACTTTACCAATCTATCATTATTAGGCTACCCTCAACTATGACTCAGTACACTTATATTGCAACAGATTGCCCAGTATCATTCAGGGATTGGTCACCAAGTCTGCTAAGATGCATTTCTTCCTGGTCCATTGACTACTGTTTTTTGTGGTCACAGTGGTCTTGCGTGACATGCGTGACATTTCTTCTGGCAGAAATGTTAAAGTCATAAGATTTATGTATAATTTGTGATGCAGGTTTTTGTTACAATTCATTCTTGTCACTTTCTCTTTGATCTAGTGGTTCACGGGGAGAGATGATTGGTAGCTTTTAGTTTCCTAGGTTACAAATAAAAAGTCTACTTTAGTATCCTGTTGTGTTTTGCATTATGGTTTCTATGTTATTATTTACTCACTGTATGAGGTTGACAAAATAGTGCTAATAAGTAACCCACTGTACCATAAACATTGTGCCCTAAGTTAACGGTATATCTGAACTCTGGGACCAAACATTTTCTTTTGGTTTTATACAGATATAGTCTATAGAGAGAAGATACGGAATCTGAAACAATTTGCTATAATTTCAGAGTATATGCATTGATTTAAAAAAAGAGATTTTTTTTTCTTTCTGGGAAAGTTTGAATATGGTACCAAACTGCTGAGTATTACCACAGTTTCCAGGAGGCACTTCCTGTCCTTAGTGTGCTGCTTAACATTGTTTAGGTTTATAGCATGTGAGCAAACATTTGTCGACCTGGATTGTTTTGGTTACGCAGGGAACAAACAGATAAGTGAAGTGGGTTCTAATATCTACTCATTCAACATCCTGTGAGAATTAAACGTTTGAGGGGTTCTTTGTTTCCTGGCAATTCTTGTAGTTACGAATCTTTAAAGAGAAAATAAAAGAACAGGTCAATGGATAAACTCAGGTGTAGCTGAACTGCAGTAATGACCTCTATTAGCGATCTGGCTGCGGAGATTGAATTTGCCTGAAGCTTAGTCTCTCTGGGATTTATATGCTTGAGAGTTCTGGAACATGTTTTCCATCCAGAGCTAAACACCGCTTTTATTATTTAATATTTATGTATCTGGGCAGCCAAAGCCTGCTGGAACCGACTCCCGGTGTGTTGACAGGTAAGGTTGGTTGAAAGACACAAGCCAGAGATTTATAACATCATCTCTCCCACAAAGTCTTCTCTGTTCCCCAGTTTACACCACCCCTATATTATGCTCCTATTATTAGATTTGCACTTATTAATGCATTGTATTTATTTTTGTAACAGTTTTTTTTTAGCTATGACTCATATATCATAAAATTCACCCCTTTAAAGTGAACACATTTGGTGGTGCTTAATACATTCCCAGAGATGTATATTGCTATAATCTAATTTTAGAACATTTGAACACCCCAAAAAGAAACCCCATCCCCATTAGTAGTACCTATTCCATTTTCCTCCTCCCCCAACCTCTGGAACCACTAGTCTAATTTCGTCTCTATAGATTTGCCTGTTTGGGGACATTTCTATAAATGAAATCATATCGTATGTGATCTTTTGTGACTGGCTTCTTTCATGAATATAATGTTTTCAAAATTCATCTATGTGGTAGCATTTAGTACTTCATTCCCTTTTATTGCTAAATAATGTTTCATTATATTCACATACTACATTTTGTTTATCTATTTATCAGTTGATGGCTTTTTGGGTCATTTCTACTTTTTTGCTATAATGAATAAAATTGCTATGAAGATTTGTGTACAAGACTTTTTGTGAACATGTGTTTTTAGTTCTCTTGGGTAGATATCTAGGAAGGAAATTACTGGAAAATATGATGATTCTATGTTTAACATTTTGAGGAACCGCCAAACTGTTTTCCATAGTGACTGCATTGCTTTACATTTCCACCAACAGCAAATGAAAGTACCAGTTTCTTCTCATCCTTGCCAACACTCATTACTGTCTGTCACCTTGATTATAGCCATCCTGTTGTCCATGAATTGGCATCTCATTGTCATTGTGACTTACATTTCCCTAATGACTAATGATTTTGAGCATCTTTTTATGAACTTATTGGTCATTTGTATTTCTTCTCTGGAGAAATGTCCATTCAGTTCCTTTGCCAATTTTTAATTGGGTTATTTGACTTTTTATTATTGAATTATGAGAGGTTTTTTAAAATTATATTTTGGATAAAAGCCCATTATCTAGTATCTGATTTACAAGCACACTGCATTTACAATATTGTGTCCACTCCCAATTATGACTTCCTAGAAGATAAGGGTGACTTCTTGCTTCCCCACATTCTTCAGATTTATTCACTAAACCTGTTAGGAAATGTGTGTAATTCATTAAAAACAGAGTTGCTATAGACACAGTTGAAAAGTTGAAGTAAATCATGTATGTTGTTACCTTATCTGCCACTGAGCTTGTATTTTTCTGCTTTTCTAAACATCACCATTTCTGGAGTAACAACTTTAATGCCTCTCAGGCAATGGTTATAGTTCCTTCTCTACTACTCTTACACTGGTTCTCTCTAGGCTGGCAGATACCTTCAGGTGTTTGTCTCCCTTTAAAAACTGTCTGTCAAGAGTAGGGATCATGCTATGTTCATCTTTGTCACCAATGTTGTCAAATGCCTTCATGCTATTTCTCAGACTTCCTGAGCATCCTGGTGCATTGCCTCTCCCCCTCAGCATCAGAGTCCCTGGTAGCCAGAAACAGAAATAGAATCTGGTTAAATTAAGCCGGTAGACATTTACTGTAAGGATAGGCAGAACCAATCAGAGATGGACAGTCAACCTTCCAGATAAATATCCCCACAAAACCAAGCACAGAGGAGGAAAGATAAATTCCCCAAATGAGAGGATGCTCTTAGGAAAGGTGAATAAATTCTGAATAATAGATGCAACTAAATATTCTCTATTATTCACTTTCTGTTCTTCTCTATACCATTGCACCAAATGCTATTCTCTCAGGATGTCTATTAAATTTACAGTTCTATCTAAGAATGATAATTAATAAAACCTAACCCTTCAAATACACTTTAGTGTTACTATATGATAACTCCCTCTTAGGGGTGCTTGACCACTACATGGTGAAAAAGGATCTACTGAAGTGCTGAGGGAGCCAGATGAGAGAAGGCACCATGGATAAGGAAAAATAAGGAAAAGCTAAGATGAAGTGAGAAAACCTTCACAGATATATTGCCCAAGGCCAGCACTTTAGCTTTCTGATATAGAACACCCCCATTTATAGTTTTCAGTATTCTAGGAGCTTCAATTTAAGATCAGTCTCACTGATAACTCAATTGATAAAACAAATGCAGATACACTGTAAAAACATCTCTCAAGTATGATCTTGTAGATAATTTGGAGTGAAACATTTGTTCCATTTAAAAAATACAGGACATTTTGACCAGATTGTTTATTATGAAAGGGAATCACAGTCAGAGGACCAAATTTCTTCCCCTCTGTTTCTGTTTTCATAACTGATTTGATAATGATGGATATGTCTTTTAATGTAATGAGACCTTGTACATTTTTGGCTGTGATTTAACTCTGTATCAGTGACATAGTAAACATTTTCAGCTGTTAGAAGAAGGATAAAATAGAATAAACAATGGATTAAATTAAAAATTATTAATCTGGAGTCACTGATTATATTGTAGTTAAATAATTAAAATAATGCCAATTCATACCAGTAATTACTGAGCTAGAAGATTCAGGATTTGCCTAATCCCTTTTTAACTCTCAAGGTTTACTTTAGCTATTGAGTAAATAATACATTTTAATTTATTCTTCTATATATACTAGAGGCTTGATGTACACAATTCCTACAAGGGGCTCGGCCATCGCAGCCCCGGCTTCGTCTAGAAGGGCATTTGGCTGTCCAGTCTAATTAGCATATTATGCTGGTATTATCTATAATAATAAAAGCGTAATATGCTAATTAGTCTGGATGGCGGAACAGTGGAATGACTGTCTGGACAACCTTCCAGACGACCTCCCAGATAACCTTCTGGACGAAGCTGGGGCTGCGAGGGCTGAACCCCTTGCACGAATTTCATGCATTGGGCCTCTAGTTATAGATAAAAGCCTAAGTGACTGGTAGACCGCTAGCTATGAAGCATACTGACCATCAGGGGGCAGATGCTCAACGCAGGAGCTGCCCCCTGGTGGTCAGTGAGCTCCCACAGCAGGAGTGCTGCTCAGCCAGAAGCCGGGCCCAGGGCTGGCGAGTGGAGCTGCAGCCGTGTGAACCTCTCCCGCCTCCGTGGCAGCACTATGTAGGGGCAGTGGCAGGCATAGCGGGACCTGGATAGCGGGAGCAGCAAGGTGCCCAGCTACAGCTCTCAGGCTCCTGCCTGGCCGCCTGCCGCTTTGTGCACTGCTACATCCCCTGAGAGGTCCCAGATTGCGAAAGGGCACAGGCCAGGCTGAGGGACTGCACCAGTGCACAAATTCATGCACCAGGCCTCTAGTAGTGTTATAAAGGTAATAATACTATAGTTTATCATATTATAAAGTTACTGTCCTGTTTTAAAAGAGATTCTTGTTGGCTATTTCTGGATTATCCTATTCTTCTTTTCCTTACTCTTCTTCCCTTTCCTCCCTTCCCTTTCCATATCCTCCTCCTCCGCCCCATCCCCCACTTCCTGAACTGATTTACTCTTATAATCACAATATGAGCCAAGTTGTTTGTCTACTTATAGACTCTCATTTAGTCTTTCTGCCCATGTTTCCCCTTTTCATACTTAGAGAATAGTCTGTGTAAAAGATAGCAAAATAAATATAACACTTTATTTGTATTCAGCTTTTCCCTTTGTAAAAACTCAGGAATATTCTTATTTGATGTATTGTCATATTGCAATGCTAGCAAAGATGCTGTCACCTAATGCATTTACAATACTTTAACATAATTCATATATATATATATGTATATATATGTGTATATATATATGCTTATCCTATAAATTATATGTGATTGATGAAGATTATTTTTTAAATTGGAGGACAATTGTGATTTCAGTGTTATGTAATATTGCACGGTATTCAAAAGATAGCAATGTATATCATTACACTAGTCTTTGAGCAACATACCTGCAAATCTTTGTCACGAATCAAAGGCTGATTCGCTGCAATTGCTTCCATTATAACCAAATTATTGCTTTGAGGACAATTAGAAGAAGGAAATGGGTAGAGATGCCATTGTTCCTTTAATCCTTGTTCATTTCCTCACATTGGCTTTTGGATTGCAGCTGTCCACATTACTGGACTCAGATCAGTAGCTTCATGCTGACCAGTCTGAAGGTGTTATCATATTTACTGTGTTCAGTTAGAAACATACTTTAAAACAAAATATCTCTTATATTTTTCTTGCTCCTGCCAAACAAGGTTTTAGCTACCCAATGACTTTTAATTTATGTTTGTTTGACTGATGGTATTTTAATAGGAGATATCTAGGCACACAGTTATGTCTTTTCTTCCTCTGTCTTACAAACTCCTTTCATTCTAAACTCTGGCATAAAGTAGACACTATTAGTTTCAGGGTAAGATTAGAATCTTACAGCAAAGGACGAACTCCTAAGAATACTATTGTATTGACTTTAATCTTTTAGCAATTGGGAAAGACATTTAATTCTTGAAGTAGTTTCCTAAATATTCCTGACCTTGAAGATTACCAAATAATTTTTACTTAATTATTTTTAAATATATTATTTTTATAAGATGCAAGACAATTTTATTAAATGCTACAAAAAATCACAAATATTTAAATATGTATTCGATAATTGCATTTGAGCTAACCAAAGTACATTTTGGGATAAAAAATGTTATATTTTAATATAAAAATGAATACACTATAAAACATTAAAATTACTTCTTACAACTTGCTCTTTGGTTGCCTTTCTGGAGTCTAATGACCCCACTGTTGAACAAAACAAAGAAATATAAATAAATGAGAAAAATTATGAAACATGGCAAGTGCAACACAAGAAAAAATTTAAATCTCAAAGTTAAAGTTAATTAAAAACATATCAATGATCAATGACCAAGGAGGTTGGATTCACAAAGTAAATCAACTTTTTTTCTTCCTTTTCTTGTGCTGCTAGTATAATAAAAACTTGGGTGAAGAGGAAGTTATGACAGGCGAATATAGGAAACACACACAAGAAATGCCTAAATAAAGTACTTACATGATCTGGATTGAAAAATACCAAAAGATACTAATGATATATTTTCTTTTAATTCCTTACTTGGCCTACTAGATCAAAAGATCATTTAACTTGTGACGCATTCTAAATCTACTTTCTAATGGACTATTTGGCAAAAGTCAGGAGGGACAACTTTCTCTTTATTGAACTCAAAGGGAATTTATTTGCTTTTATTGTTTAAGATAACAAAATATTAAATACTCTAAGAAAAAGGTATCAAACAAAAATATTTTTCTGTTGTTTCTTTTATATTTTACCTAAGGTAAAATTAAGAATAATTATCAAACATCAACCCTACTGGTTCCTTCGTTCACTGCCTGTGAAATTGCTTTCTTTGTTGGAAAGGTGTTTTCTTTCCAATCAGTTATAACTTTTCTTTTTTACTTAGGGTTTGAAGAGGCAGGCTTCTTCTCTTCTCTAGCAGAAGTATTAGAGCTACCAGTGGCAATTTGTAATGCTCCTCTTCTTCCATGTGAAAGACCTGTCATGTAACAAATAGCTGAGACCATTGCTATTGACCTACCAGAGAGAATTGTCTAAAGGTCTTCAGGAATATCCCCCCATTCAGAAATGTGGAGTCTAGACACTCTGATCAGTAGTGATGGGGAATGTCTCTTTTGTAAGGTTTTCAGCCTCTCTTTACATAGCCTTGAGCTGCCCTCGCTGAGGGAAGTTTTGACAGTAACATTTCTATTCCTCTGTATTGACTCTCCTCGCCCTTAGAGAGAATTCTTCTGATTGTTTAACATGCACTGGGTGAGCAGGAGCAACCTTTTCTCAATGAGCAAAATTGTACTGTTAAAGATAGGTGCCCTGTTTTGGCCATTTTCATATTTCTACTCTTGGTTCTCCTGAACTATGACTATCAGAACTCAGATATTAATCTTAGTGCATTATAACATGTACTGGAAAACAATATAGGGGAGGAGAAACTTTCATTTACCCTCGAGGTTCTTTGGGCTGGTCGTGTAATCAAATAGACATGGGACAGATTGGCAAGGGAAAGTAACCACATTTAATACATACATGTGTATGGCAACCCCACATACATGATCCAGAGACCCCATATGCACAATAGGTTCAGAGACAGAAAGGAGACATGGGTATAAAAGACATCCTGAGCTAGGGATGAGGTAAGGTGCGTTCGTGTAGGGAAGCACAGGACTTGGTTGGAAAGTTTGTAAGGAGGAAACTCCGAAAGGTCAGAACCTCCAGGGGGAGTTGGCTGAAGGCTCCATCCCTGCCTTGACTTTTCCAAATAAGTCTGAGCCCCCCGGGTGTTTACTGGAATCTTTATGCTTAACATTTAGACGTCCTTGCTTAAAGGACACTGCAGACTAATGTGTCTTCTCAAGAATGCTTACCCTGCTGGCATATTGGGGGTTTCAAGAGGTCATTGCAGAATAAGAAGACCAGATGTTTAGTTAAGAAAAGTTTGTCCTGCCATAAAGATAGGCTGAAAGGAGTGGTCTCTCTGATTATGTCCCATCATAGGCAAGGCCCCTAATTCAAGTTCTTTCAGGTAGTCAAGGGCGGGGCAGAAGTTTCTCCTGAGCCACAGCTAAAGTTGCCCTGAGCTCAAACAATCCAATACCACAGAAGCACATCTTGGGGTGACTAGCTCAAGCCATACTAACAAGTCACACTTTATCAAAATAGTCTATCATTTGAAGTACTTATGAAAGCACAACGGAGACCCCGTTGGAACAATGCAGCCGCATGCACCGCAATTACGTCTTCCGAGTGAGCAAGGTTTTACTATGCAGTATGCGTGTCAGAGGCCTGGGTCCCCATAACAGGATATTGCAGTTTGGCAATTCCCCTGGAGAAAGGGAAATAATCATGTTGTTACTCTTTAACCATGAACAAGCTTTGAAATGACTGAATAGGGTATTCAGAAACCTAATGAACTATGCTGTTTCAAGGCAGAACACAGTTACTACGCAGTCATTTTCTGAAGGGGACTCAAGGTTATTCACACTACGGCCTCTGTGTGGTGTTGACCAGGATCCACGGTGAAGCCACATGACAGTATAAATGGTTTGAAATAACTATGTTCCAGCAATGGGAACACAAACTGCTCACTATGTGAACCCTCTTTGACAACATATAGTGAATCAACTCATCCTCAAAACGTTCACAAGCATCTAATATTGATACTTGCATGGTCTTTCAGGTCTTGTTATCTATGTTGAATAGATAGAAAATATAAATTACTTAACTTGCCTGTGTGTTTATAGGTGAATTATTGGATGCAAAGTTGGGTTTTTTAAAAAGAAAACTTTATTCCATACTTATAGATTCCTTTCCTTCGGAAACATCAACCTTTATTCAAAAGTTTATGAATTCTCCTAATCTGTCCCCTTATGTGGGGGAGGAAGAAATTTTTCTCCACCCTCCTAAATTCTTTCATCTGCGCTTAGATTTAAATCAATGTAAGGCAGATTAACAAGAGAAAATAATCAAATTTAATTACAGACATATCCATGGCAACTGCACATTCATGAGAGAGCCAGGGACCCCACAGACATCAGAGGTTCCAAGACAGGGGAAATGAAGTATATATAACATTCTGAGCTAACAATGAGGTCAGGCACCTTGGGTCACTGTGGTATGGAAAGAAGAGCAGATGATCAGTAATGAGTACCAGAAATGAGTAGTTTGCCCTGCCCTATAGCTGGTCACATGGTTATCTCTGATAATCTCTTATGAGCAAGGCCCCTAATTCAAATTCTTCTAGGTAGTTAAGGGTGGACAGAAGTTTCTCTTGAGCCCACGGGGTCTTGGTTTCCTCTAGGTCAAAATAATTTGCCTATCACAGAGACTCATCTTGGGTGTCTCATTCTGAAACACCACACCTGGATCCAGGTTGGCTGGCCCCCTTGAGGAATAATAACACCAAGCTGATGAAAATTGTTTCCATATTCAAAGTAAGTCATGAATGGGCCAGAACTATGTGTATCTACTAATGCAAAAGGCATGATGCAATTAGTTCACTTTCTACCTTCCCTTAAACACATGTGTTGCTCCATTCGGTTGCACTGCAATCATCTGCAGGAGTTGGTAGTAGGTGAGAACAACTTGAGTGCAGACACCCCGCTTCCTGGTGTCCAATGGTACAAAGAGAATGGGTAGAGTGCAGGCTTTCCCCTCACTATTCCTCCTCAAATAGTGTGTTTTTTTTCTCCGCTAATTATTTTAGGTTAAAAAAATTGCAAGTTGTTTTCTCTTATATTTGCCTCCTGCTAAGCATTTAAAATTTATTCTTAATGTGATATTTTAAAAATTAAAATGGAAAAACCTTTTATAGCCTTATGCTCCTCACTCTGCACCTCACCGTCACCTCTGTGTTTCAGTGGACCCAGAGCCTCCTCCCTGGTTGTGGGAGATTTCCCAGCTCTCCATCAGGCATACAAGACTCAACTATAGAGTACATCTGTATCTCTTACTACTTGATTGGAATTGTATAGAGGAAAACCTTTATTTGTAGTAACATGCCCACTTAAAGTTCTTATATCACTATATTCTGCAATGCTCCTTAGTACATGAAAAAGTCTATAGTTTTTTCTGAGCTGATTTTTTTTTGGTTTATTTTGAAAAGCATGAGAAAGTTGATTCAATCATATTTTAAAATGAGTTGCTTTTTGTGACGGTGATAAATAAGGACGTGTTTGTATAATATAAGATAAGAATTTTAAATAAATTTATTGCAACATTGTGAGATATATATATATATATATATATATATATATATATATACACACACATATACACA
>NW_005871113.1:2152527-2181189 GCF_000147115.1 Myotis lucifugus
TCTTAGAGCTTCCAAACTCTTGGAATTTCCTGCGCAATGAGAGTAAAGGGAACATCTTTTATGCAATATTTGGTCTCTTGTCCTCAGTTCCTGAAAACTTTCAGAGCCTTAAAGGTGAAATGGGTATCTTGTTACTCATAACAAGCACTTCCCACTGCCATAGGGTTTATGTTAATGAGGTAATTTTTGTAGACCATCTATGGATGGAGACTGGTTGCCTAGGGAACCAACCATGCATAGAAGGTTAGACATCTCAGTCCCATCCCCTGTTTTCCTGGGATGGGACAAGGGCTAGAGGTTGAACCAATCCCCAGTGGCCAATGGGTTAATCAATCAGGCCCATGTGATGAAGCCTCCATAAAAACCTAAAAAGTTGGGGGCAGCGGGGTTTCCATGGTGGGGATCCAGAGCACAGCCTGGTTCCACCGTGTCAGGCCCCAAACTCCAGGAGGACAAAGGGTCCTTTGTTTGGGACCCTTTGTAGCCCTTCCTCTGGCTGATAATCAGTATGCTTTAATATTCCTTCTAATAAATCAGTAATCTAGTGAGTAAGTAAATAGGTTTTCCTGAGTTCTGTGAGCCACTCTTGCAAATTAATTGAACCCAAGGAAGGGGTCATGGGAACTTTCACTTTGTAACCAGCTGGGCAGAAGCACAGGCATCTGAAGTGGAAGGCAGTCCTGTGGGACTGAGTCCTTTACCAGTGGAATCTAATTCGGTCTTCTGGGTAGATAGTGTCAGAATTTACTTGAATTTACAACCTAATTTCTGGTTTTTGAGAATTGCTTGTTGGTGTGGGAGAGACTATGAGTAGGTGCACGCACACACACGTTGAATTTGGATCCAGGAACCTAATTTATTTATGTGGCAATATATTAATTTTCTACAGATGTCTGGGAAGGTAGTTCTGAAAATAAAAACAAAACGTTAAGTGAATGAAAGGAAATGAAGTGAGAAGAGTCACAGATGTCATGGATGAATTTCATGTGAATGCTTTGTTCATTTAAAGACTTCTGCAACTACAGGAGCTTATTAAATGATAAGAAGGCTGGTGCTGTGTCACCCCCTGCTGACCTGTGAGAGAATGTATGTCATCACCCTACAGCATTTATTCTGACACAAGCCTTTTCCCATCTGTCATTATAATGACCAGTGACGCATTATGTTCCTTCATTCAGATCACAATGAAAGTTGGTAACTGCGGGAAAGTTTAAAAATTGGTTTGAGACCCCTTAAAATTTTTAAAATTGCTTTTCACAGAGAGAGGAAGGGAGAGGAATAGAGATAGAAACATAGATGAGAGAGAAACATCATTGATTGAGCTGCCTTCTGCATGTCCCATTCTGGGAATCGAGCTCAAAACACAGGCATGTGCCCTTGGCTGGAATGGAATCAGTGACCTCTTGGTTCATGGGTCAATGCTCATCCACTTAGCCACATTGGCCTGGCCCCTTGCACGTTTTTACCCTATACTCTTAGATTTTATGACAGCAAAACTGTCCTGTAATTCAACCAGTTCTAGACATAAATGTGCTGTCTTAGAATTACCAACTCTGGATAATCCTAAATTATTTAAAACAATTTTATAGACCAGTTTTACAAAACAGAAACTATGCTTAGTAAACAAAATAGACAAAACAATACAGTACTAGGTCTAGAGAAATTAGTTTTTTATTTGCTGAGGGTTTTTGTGTGTGTGTGTGTCATTTGTTTGTTTGTTTATAGGCTAGACCATATAGATTAGAGTGATTGGTACACACAGATGTCTCCATAGGATCTAAAAATCTTTTCTATTTTCATTGCCCAAAAGTATCAAAGGCTCACTTATTAAACACTTCCATAGGGGAACGTCTAACCCAATAGTTTCAAAATTTGATTTAGCTCTGTATTTTCTTTTAATGGACACAGATCTGAGATCATTTTATGCACTTTGAAATTCTTCCTTTAATTCTCTAAAACACCTAAAAGTTAGTGATTTGCATTATGCAACACTTAAAGAAAATATGGAAGCTGGAACTAGAATTTCATTGTAAGCTTACATAAACATATTGAAGACAGGAAATGGATCTGATTAAAATGACTGTGCCACCAGGTAGGCATAATTTTCTATAAACCCTTTGGTTAATCCCTTTGCCAATTGGAGGAATTTGTGTTAAGAACTGGGGGAATTTCATTCTGTTCACAGTATCCCCAAAATGTTGACTTTATTAGTGTTTACGAGGGCATATCATTTAAATGTATATATTTTAAATTTCAAGTTACTATGAGCCTTTACTCAATGTGTTCTGCTGGAAAGTATTTTCACGACATTATAGTGTCAGCATAAGCAATGTTCAAACCTGTAGAGAATTTTTATAAGTTTACTTGAGCCAAACTCACAACAATTGCTGGGATTGAGAGTTAGCTCCAAACAGTGGTATGAGATCCATTGGTAGTAGATTAAGGGGGCAGGAGCAAGCTAATCAGGGGAACCTCTGAGATTGGATAAAGAGTAAATAAAAAAAAAAGAAGGAACTCTTGTCTTTTGCAACAGCTTGGATGGAACTGGAGAGCATTATGCTAAGTGAAATAAGCCAGTCAGAGAAAGATAAATACCACATGATCTCACTCATTTGTGGAATATAGAGAACAACATAGACTGATGAACAGGGTCAGATCCAAAGACAGAGAAACAACAATCAGACTATTAATCCCCAGAGGGAAAGTAGGGGAGGGTGGCGGTAAGGGGAAGAGATCAACCAAAGGACTTATATGCATGCATGTAAGCCAAACCAATGGACATGGACAACAGGGGGATGAGAGCATGGGGGTGGGGGGGGGAGGAGGGGAGTTAATGGGGGGGATGATGACACATTTGTAATTCCTTAACTAATAAAGAATTTAAAGATAAGAAAAAGAGTAAATGGAGAGACAGACACGTATTTCTTCTACATTGGTGAGTAGAGGACAATAAACATTTATAGCACATAGATGGTATGTGGGCAACAAGATAACAAATGAGGGTTCTGAGGTCTTGTGCTCTGGTGAGAAATTGTGTGCCGAGGAGTCTGGAAAAGGGGATCTCTCTGACATTCCAAAGGTATGTTATCTTAAATGTAGAAAGACAAAAGACAGTCCAATGAATATAAATACTGATCTTTGTTAAGGAAGCTATAGACCTAGGATGTGACTACCCACCATGACTAGCTTTTGGTTAGGAATGTTTATGTCAGACCATCCTACGTGGTTACTTTCCGTCAGTGAGTTTATGAAGCCTGCTGTGCTGACCTCCCCTGAGCTTGTCAGGTTTAGTATGTGGCTCCTTTCCCCCGCACAATAGTCGATCTTCTTCTTCCACTTTGGCACATTTGCATTTGTCATTGAAGTAAGAAAATATGTTAAATTCAGATTTAAAGTAATTCAGTGC
The DNA here is from genome assembly GCF_000147115.1 of Myotis lucifugus. Lineage (NCBI taxonomy): Eukaryota > Metazoa > Chordata > Mammalia > Chiroptera > Vespertilionidae > Myotis > Myotis lucifugus. Next base: position 2,155,934 of record NW_005871113.1, read on the forward strand.
TTAGAATGGGACCTGGCACACAGGAGGAGCTATAAGCCTGAGCTATTATCAGGATGCTCTGCAGCAACAGTGATCAGAACGTGATACATGGATACCCAGAGGTCCCCAAATCCTATCAGGAAGTTGCCAAGGCAAAACATTTTCATAACAAGACTAAGGTATTATGTGCCTATTATTTAGTTAAGCATTACTAGGAGTCATTGTGCTCCACTATTAGTACTGATTCTAATATTATAGTTATTAAATCCTTTACCACTATGCACTCTCAGTTTTAAAAAAGTCATTGTCACTTAAGTATGCCCTCTATGAAGTAGTGAAATCTAATAATTTTATTAAATTTCAACTCTTTTTTTTTATTTTTATTTATTTTTAAATTTCAACTCTTGAGTGCATGTATTTTTAATATTCTGTGTGATGAAATCTGATACATCCTGAAATATGACGATGTCTTAAGAAAAAGCACAACAGACTAATGATGGTTATTGAGACTTTACTTTTTAGCATTTATTTTCTCAAAATGAATGAAGTGAGCATGTCACTTCAAGGAAAATAGCTAACAATGTTTGTTGCCAATCATAACATTCAAAGTTAGAAATGAATATTAGAACTTTGACGATTTTTTCCTACTTTATTTCTGACCAGCTGCCAAATTGTATGTATGTCTCTGCTACTTAAAGTTGTTTCACTTTTGTCCTTTTCTTCCTCACCCACCCTGGCCCTCCTCTGGTGCTCATCACCTCATGCCTGGATTTCTGTAGCAGCTTCTTAGCTGATGTCTATACTTGTAGGCTCATTAAAAACCTGACTAAAGCAGTGATTCGATCTCCTGAGCACAAAACCCTCCAGGGGATCACCATTAACTACAAAATAAAGTTCCTCAGCCTAGCATTCAGGAACATTCAACACTATTATCTGTCCCCAGACTACGGATTCAGAACATTTTTGTCTACAGTTCATCATGAGCCGTTTATTTCAGGTAAGGAAGTTTTCCCGCTGTCGTGCATATGACATGCCTATTATTAAAACTGGAGCTTTACTTTTCTTACCCCCCACACACGAATGTCCCCTCCTTCTTCTAGTTACAGATCCCGTTCTCACTCCTTGTCTAAAGTTAGAGTCCCAACTTTTCTGTGCACTATATTTTTTTCTTTTCTTATAGCATTGGAAAATAAACGTATCAGTGAGTGTTATAATTAGAATGCTTCCTCTGTGCCTCAAATCCTAATGCTAGGTAATGTGGGAGACTTGGAGCAGAGAATAATGCACTATTTTTTCATTGTTGAGAGGCGTGTTCCTTCCTCTTGAATTTTTTGTAGTAGTCTGAGGAGGATAGGTTTTAGTTCTTCCTTGAATGTTTGGTAAAACTCCCCTGTGAAGCCGTCTGGTCCTGGGCTTTTGTTTGCTGGAAGCTTTTTGATGACTGCTTCAATTTCTTCCATAGTTATTGGCCTATTGAGATTTTTAGATTCTTCCTGATTGAGTGCTGGAATGTTGTATTTTTCTAGGAATTTGTCCATTTCCTCCAGGTTGTCTAGTTTGTTGGAGTAGAGCTGTCCATAGTATTTTTTAACAATCATTTGTATTTCTGTGGGGTCTGTTGTTATTTCGCCTCTATCATTTCTGATTTTGTTTATTTGGGTCCTCTCTCTTTGCTTCTTGGTGAGCCTGGCTAGAGGTTTGTCAATCTTGTTTATCCTTTCAAAGAACCAGCTCTTGGTTTCATTGATTTTCTGTATTGTTTTTTTGGTCTCTATGTCATTTATTTCTGCTCTAATCTTTATTATCTCCTTCCTTCTGCTCACTCTGGGGTTTTCTTGTTGCTCTCTTTCTAATTCTTTGAGTTGTAGAGTTAGATGATTTACTACCATTTTTTCTTGTTTTTTGAGATAGGCCTGTAGAGCTATAAACTTCCCTCTCAGGACTGCTTTCATTGTGTCCCATAGGTTTTGGATTGTTGTGTTTTCATTGTCATTAGTTTCCAGGATGTTTTTAATTTCTTCTTTGATCTCATTGGTAACCCAATCAATATTTAATAACATGCTATTCAGCTTCCAAATGTTTGAGTATTTTGGGTTGTTTTTATTGTAGTTTATTTCTAATATTATGCCCTTGTGGTCTGAGAAGATGCTTGGTATGATTTCAATCTTCTTGAATTTGGGGAGACTTTTCTTGTGACCCAATATGTGGTCTATTTTTGAATATGTCCCATGAGCACCTGAGTGGAATGTATATTCCGTGGCTTTGGGGTGAAGTGTTCTGAAGATGTCAATTAAGTCCATCTGATCTAGTGAGTCATTTAGGATTGCTGTTTCTTTGCTGATTGTTCGTCTAGAGGATTTATCCAGTGATGTCAGTGTGGTAAGCAGTAGGCTTTGGAGTTAGAAGACCAATTTCAAAATGCAGTTACGGTTAAAGGAATTTAGTCAGGTCATTTCAACATTTTAATTTGGTTTTTCTCATATATATATATATATATATATATATATATATATATATATATATATAATGGAAATGATCATAACATCCATCTTACAGGATCACTGTAGGATCAAATAAGAGAATGTCCCTTGAAAATGATAAATCTCCATAAGAATGTTTATTATTATTGTTATTATTATTGCTCTTGTTTCTTGTGTGTATGTATTTTTATACATCAATTAGGGGGACAAGCTTTTAGAAGGGAAGTGTTGAGTTGTTCTTCACTTTTGAATTTCTCCTTAGTAATTAGTCTTAATAAAAATCAGAATAAGACTAAATGTATAAGTAAATTTTACCAAAGGAGAAATTAGGAGGGCTATGGTAACTCACAAGTAAATTTTTATTTTGTTAAGAAAAATAATACAGGGAGAAGGTTAGCAGTGTGAAGATTAATGCAGCTTTTATTGAGTGATGAAAGTAATCTTACTACTAAAATCTTTGAACCACAAGAATTTTTAAAAAGATTCCAAAATAAATAATTTATAGCTGATCAAGGGAGAATGAGGTCAAAATTCTGCAGGGAAATAATGAACCAGAAAAGAGGAGACTTAGGTATGAGTCAACATGCAAAATTAATCTATAATAGAAAGTAAGTTTAGCTAAATTCTGGGCAGATAGCATACTTCTTGCACAAAATAACTTACTAAAGAGATTAAGGCTGAAGTCAGCTATATACTTAAGCCCCTAATATTCAATCAACTGAAGGTTTGGAAGCTTATATGAAAGATTGTGGTACTATAAGGAAACAAGTATAAAATTAATAAATTTTTAGTGCTTCTAAATTATAAGAAATGCTATTAAATTTCTAACAACAATATGCTGTCTTGAATTATCACATACTATAACTAAAATTAAATTCTTATGCCATGAGGAAGATCAAGGTATGAGTAGACTGGTAAGAAAAGGAGTTCAGTACCATATATGTGCATAAATGTGCAAATAGAGAAATAGAGCAAATGAGCCTGATAAAACATGAGGAAACCATAGTGTGCACCTAAGAGGCTAATGTCCTGCCTGTTTCCTTTTCACTGCCTTTCTCCAACTTTTCTACCTACACCTACTTGCCCCCTTTGTGCAGTGTTCAGGTCTGCTTTCGATTCTGGAACCAAATAAAAAAAAATATGTAATGAGCCCTAAGTTAATAGTTTGCTGGCTCAGCCTCAAGTAAGAGCTTTTACTAATCCCTCTCTGATTCTGAGTCTTAGCTAGTTCTCATCTTCTGCCTCTCTCTAAAAATCAATGGAAAAATATCCTTGGGTGAGGATTAACAAACAAACAACAGGCGATTGTGTTGGAACAGTGCTTCCGAAGCCACGTCCCAAACATTTCCAAGCCTGGCAAACCCAAAAATGCATTTAATGAGACTTTATTTATCTTTATTATTTATTTATTTATTATATTTTAATTTAATTTATTTTTATTTTTTTTCTAATGAGACTTTAAGTTCCGTCATTTATTTTCCTACTCAATAGCTCCTAAATTATTTTTCTTTCATATCTAGTTCTAGGGCCACAAGTCTAATTTGTCATAACTCCACAACTGGAAGACTGCGATAAACTCCTAACTGCTCTCTGTATAATGCAGCCTGTAGACAGTAGCCAGAGTAGAGAGAATAATTATCTCAAAGTTCATTTCCATTACAGCATATTAGATGTAATCTTATCAATCTTATCACTCAAAAACGTCAAGGGCTCTCCATTGCCTACTTAATCAAAAAAAGTTCACAGCAATCAGGAACTGTCCTTCGTGCACACGTATCTGGGAGTTGGACACCATCCCTGCTGTGATCCTGGGAAAAATGGATAGGACATGTGTGGTAGTGAGAAGAATCCAACGTTGTTTCTCAGCCTTGCCCGTCACAAGGAGAAGCACCTTGATGCTGCTCTTTATTGATTCTGAGCTGCACTTTAATCATCTCTAAAGCACAGATGATTTCACTGTCCACCACACTGACTTGCTATGAGAATGCACAGACATAATGTTAGTAAACACCTGGCATGTATTAGACACACTTATACCTTTTAACTACTATTATCTATATATATATAAAACCCTAATATGCAAATAGACCGAACAGTGGAACAACTGAACAACCAGTCGCTATGACGTGCGCTGACCACCAGGGGCATGCGTGGAACATGGTGGGTGTCGTACACAGTGGGATGGTGGAGCAGGTGAGTGGGGGCTCCAGACCAAGGCGGAACACCGGTCGCTGTCATCGGGGCGAGCTTCTGGTGGTTACTGAAAATTCTTTGCTCCCACGTGCTGCAGTCCCGCAGGGCACTTGCACCCACTGCAGGCACTGGAGCCGCTGCTCGCAACTGCTGCCGGTGCCCAGCGCTGGCCCAGATTGCTTGGCATCGTCAGCGGATGCAAGCGGCAGCTACTGGCCCTGATTGCCCCTGAGGGCTTCTCCATCTCCCCCTGCTCCTGAGGTGCGATCAAGGCAGCAGCTGCCACTCGCACCTGCTGATGGTGCCAGCCCCACTTGCACCCGCTGCTGGCACTGGCCCCGTCAGCACATGGGAGTGGCGGTGGTGGGAGCAGGGTTGCTGGCAGACAGGTGACTGGGGGCCACGGTGGGAGGGACTGGGCAGGAGCACAGAGGATGAGCCGAGACCCACCCATGTGCCCACCACAGTTCCTTACAAGGTGCATGAATTCGTGCACTGAGCCCCTAGTTTTATATATTTACTCTGTCTAAATTCGCAAAGCCATCTTTTACTCATTCTCTCATTCATTTATTTAGTCAAAAATCATATATGAGTACCTCCTTGTGTCAGAATGGGAGAGAGAAAGAGAGGAACATAGATGTGAGAGAGACACATCCATTGGTTGCCTCCTGCATGTGCCCTGACCAGGGCAGGGATGAACCTGCAACCCAGGTATGTGACCTTGACCAGGAATCGAACTCGTGGCCCTTCAGGCCCTAGGCCGACACTCTAACCATTGAAACACACTGGTCAGGCTGTTTTGTTTTGTTTTTTTTTAATTGCTTGGGTTGGGGCTAACTTTCTATTGTGGTGTCCTCCACAATTATCATTTGATAAAAGTCTTGTTCTGTTCACTTAATGCAATCAATTCAGTGTAGCACACCTTCAGAAATGGCTAAGAAACCTTGCTGGCATCTATCATCTAGTTGAGATATGTTGCAACCTCAAACATTCATTCTAGAACCTCAGTATGGGACATAGCAGCAATTCTGTTAATTATGCTCCAGAATTCATTGTGCCTTATCTTAAAAAGAAGTTCAATCAGAATTTGGGAAGTATGAGTTGGTAACACAAAGAAAAAACATGATCAGAAGACACAAAATATCATATTTGAAATACAGAGTAGTGGAGCTTTAGAAGTTGGGATACTGATTAGTCACAATGTATTTTGAGTTAATGAAGAGAAATTGTTGAAACCAATAGCCAGAGTTTAATAATTTTAAAAAGCAATAAGAGAAAAGGGCTTAAAAGGCTATGCAGAAGGAATTCATTCATTTGAAAATATTTATCAAATACCAATTATTAACATATTCAGGTATTATGTTAGTCATTAAACTGCAGAACACAAAAGAACACCCCCATCCTCCCAGAGCATACAGTCTAGAGCTAAAGGGATGTGGGCATTGCATAAATGTTTACAAGTTTTTAAATATGTAGAAATGCAAGTGAAATGGAAGGAAAAGGAGAGAAGCTTGAGTTTGAATAGAGGAAGAGGGGTGTCGACCTGGCAACATTTTTTAAGGAAAAAGTCATCTTTAAGTTGAAAATTGAAGGTTATATAGGTGTTAGCAAAGCAGAGGTGTTGGGAGAGGTATGGGAAAGGAAGGTAGCTAGATGTATGAGACATTATTGGACTTGAAAGAAGTCCATTTAGCTTTGGAGTAAAAAGAAACAGATGAAACTTACTTGAATCAGCATATTTTGACCCTATGTCAAAGAGAAAAGGTGGCATCCAAAGGAAGTGGGAGCCATTGAAGGAAAGTGACAAAAGATTTGTGTACTGAGGTGATCATGACCGTGTTGGCCAGTGTAGGAAGGGAAATGAGTGACAGTGGGGAATATGTATGTGTCTATCTGTATGTGCCTCATGGAAAACTTGCTCTAAATCTGGGAGGAAAGAAATGCTATTTGGTAGATTGTGTTAACTGAAGAAAGTGCAAGGGGAAGTTTAGGGTAACGATTAATCACAGTGTAATGCTGCCTGGTGAAGACTTTTCTTCTTGGTGGCAACAGTCACTGTGAGAATGCAGAGATTTGTGCTGCTGGGAGGTTTTAAGAGAGCGAGGGCTCTAAACCACGGTCCCCAGACTTTTAGATATCAAGGATCAGGAAATCACTTCCCTCTCCCCTTCAATAAACAGTAACCCAAGTAAAACTTTGAAGTGCCATTTTAACCCCACAATTTAACAAGGATACAATCTCACAATAAATGGTAACCCTTCTACTTCCTTTGAAATGACAATGAACATTTCTGTGCATATGATTTTCTAGATTGTTCACAAAGCTATCACATCTTGTCACATCCACAATGGCACAGAGACTGAATTTTGTAAACCTCAACTCCACCTGTTGCAGAGGCAGGATAAAAATCAGTGCTACCTTTACCTGTGAATAAGGTCATTTAAGATTGAAATGCAACATAATTCCACAGCCGTGCCTTTCAGGATAGACTAAAAGGAGGCTTAATCTCTTTTACTGAGAAAGCTGTATTAGTTTCTTATTCATTGGAGGAGGGCAAGTGTTTCCCAGAATATCCCTTTGCTTGATGGCTACTAATTTGTAAATATACCCCTAGAAGAAACAACACAATTCTAATGAGTCACCATACTTTCACATAAGGCTGTTGAAAGTAACCTCAGAATAGGAACAGAAATAGAAACCTATTTTGACTTCCCTGATTTGTGGTATTTTTCTAAGGGACATACAAATAAAGTAAAATAGCTGCATATATACTAATTAAGATTGAAGATGTTTAGAAAATAAAGGTCCAGTGAATATCTCTGAAAATATTTCATTTGACAGAAATTAAGTTTTTAGTTTTACACATAAGAAGGTGAAGAGCAGTAATAGGTGAGGATAAAATTTAGATGAGTAATGATTCTTTTTTCACTTTTTTCTTAATTATAGTATTGTATTTGGTGGAAGAGAGACTCGGTAACAGGCAAATGTCATTTTCATCTCTATGTAAAGTAGGCTTGTCAGGTTAGTCTTGATGTGGAGAAGACCAACATCCCTCCCACTAGCATAACAAGAAGAATTTTCCCAAAATGAACCGATGGGACTACTTCAAACTAAAAAACTTATGCACAGCAAAAAAAAAAAACAAAATGAAAGGACGACCTATAGAATGGTTGTAAGGCTCAATTGATTTATCTGTGAATGGGCAATGAGAAATGGCAATAGAAAAAGATACATAATTTAAGGTCAAATGTTTGATTTAAATCTGACTCTCATGTTCAATCTTGGGTAAATCAACTACTTTCTGAGAGTCTACAGTTTCCTCTCCTTCCAGTGGAATGATAACGATGTAGGCTGAGACCATGTCACCCCAGTTCATCCCAGAGGTTACATGCCGCTTCAGTGTATGACTCCCAAATATGGGCAAGACTTTCTTCCGTAAGCACTAATGTTTAACCATCTGAGGACTTAAAAGCAGAGAACACATTTTATAATCCCCAATCTCTTTTTTTGTCCTCCCAAATTATTTTTACAACTCAGGTGGCAAAACTGATTCCAAATAGGAATAAACCGATTTACTTAATCCGATGTAAATTAATGAGGTAAACAACAATTTGAAGTGTCAATTTTAAATCTTAATAAAACATTATTAAATACACACCGTGTGTAAGTCATTAGGTCCTTGATGCTAAGTTGAATCTCTGAATTGTTATCTTCCCCCAATGTGTGGGGTCTGGTTTATTCCTGTATTGACTTTTGTCAAATTGTTTCAAACCTCCTTTTCCATCTTGATAAGCCTCCTCCTCTATGAGGCACATCCTATCTTCTTAACACAGTCATCTTTGGTTTTCTCCCTCCACACATCACTCTTTCCAGTCTATCCTGCTGCCTTCCTGAATATCAGTTTAAAATCTCATTCCCCTGCTAAGATCAAGAAACCAACACCCACCTCCCAAAATAATCAACACCCACCAAATGCAAACAAAACAGTGCAACACACCACTACCATCTTCGATACCTGAAAAGTTTCTTATTTACTACAGGAAATGTCAAAATCCTTTCGTCTGTTATTCAAGAATTTTTAAAGTCTCACCCCCAACATACATTTCTAAACTTCCTTCCTCCTAGTCTCCCCAGAAACTTTCCTCTTTCCTCAGCTTTGCCTTTGCACTTCCTGCTGACCATTAAATTTCCTGCCTTTGCCTTTTTGCTGCTTAAAGTATGATAACTACCCACCAAATTCCATTCCTAATTTCATGGCCCAATTTAGAGTTTAGATTCAATTATCTTTCTGTCCTCCCCCTAGCACTTCCTGTTTGAGATGCTAATAATGGCTTTTGTGATACGCATCTTTCACAACTTTCTGTGCTTGTACTTGCTGTTTCTTCTGTTTGGAACATTCTTTCCACATTCAGTCTCATGGCTGGTTGCTCTGGACTGGCCTTTCTTGGACATGTTTTTTTGTTTGTTGTTGTTTTAAAGTCATTATCTTGTTTATCTTGTTCCTAGTCTCCCCTGTCCACTAGAATATAAGTTCCATGAAAACATTGGCCTTGTCTATTCCGTTTGCTCTCTCTGCAGTGCCTAACTATATGCTAGACCAGCGGTTCTCAACCTGTGGGTCGCGACCCCTTTGGGGGTCGAACGACCCTTTCACAGGGGTCGCCTAAGACCATCGGAAAACACATATGTAATTACGTATTGTTTTTGTGATTAATCACTATGCTTTAATTGTGTTCAATTTGTAACAATGAAATTGGGGGTCACCACAACATGGGGAACTGTATTAAAGGGTCGCGGCATTAGGAAGGTTGAGAACCACTGTGCTAGACGCATGGTAAATAGGCAAAACTTCTGGGGAATGGCTACATGGAGCCCTTGGTAAAGTTTAATTATGTTTTCAGATTTTCCCAAGAACCAATATTGGCACAGAAGCAGCAGACAAGCTTCTTATTTTGAAGAGATGAAGAGACTTGGCCAATGGGCCAGTAATAACTTGTGCTTACTGACTTTAACTTTTGCCTCCCCAAGTAAGTTACAAATATTTTAAAGGATCTCCCAGCCAAGGCATTTAAAAATTATTGTGACTGATTAATCAAATGAACAAATATTTTTTAGGTGATTGGATGCTAATTATTACAAGCATATTATATCCAAAGAATGCTGTGTAAGGGTTGATGAAATATTCCAAAACAAATGACCATATATAATTTAAATCATGCATTTATTTTAAATGTCAGAAAGGGTATTAAGGAAAATAGAAATATCTAGAAAACCAAATGAAAGGGAGATTGTTTTTCTAGAACTATTGTAGATAGCAAAAATAGTCAGACCCTCTTCCTCCTATTTTAGTGAGAAATCAAACTATTGTCTGATATTGCAGTGCTTCATTAACTGTAGCAAATTATGAGCAAGAATGGACATACAGATATTTAGGACATTAATTTTTTAATTCAATTCTTGGACCAGTCTGCTATTCTCAGGAAAGTAAAAATATCTCAGTAGGATACTAATTCAGAACTATTTAAATATATTATGTTAGCAATGTTTTCCTTAATGGTCCCATCTATATGAGTAAAACAGTTGGACCATTTTGCTAATTTTTGAATGAATTTTATTAGGGTGAATAATTTTGTTTTTGTTTTTTCTTAGCAACTTTTGGAATTTGTAGTTTTTTTAAAAAATATATTTTTATTGACTTCAGAGAGGAAGGGAGAGGGAGGAAGAGAGAGATAAAAACACCAATGATGAGAGAGAATCATCAATTGGCTGCCTCCTGCACGCCCACCATTGAGGAACAAGCCTGCAACCTGGGCATGTGTCCTGACCAGGAATCGAACCATGACCTCCTGGTTCATAGGTCAATGCTCAACTACTGAGCCATGTCAGTTGGGATGTAGTTTTGAATTATCTAAAATTTTAATTCACCCTAAAAAATAAATTTGGGGCAAACTGGGATTCAATGACATTAAATTCTAGTATGTGCCTTCTTTGCCATTTGGGTGAAGATTCAGAATGACTTTGTGCTTCCAATCAGAGAAAGATCACATATATATATATATATATATATATATATATATATATATATATATGTAATAAAAGCGTAATATGCTAATTAGACCAGGCATCCATCTGGATGTCTTTCTGTATAACCTTCTAGACGAAGACACAGTGGCGGGGCTGAGGCAGAGGCGGCCACTGCGGCGGTGAGGGCTGAGCCACTTGCATGAATTTCATGCATTGGGCCTCTAGTATACTAGTACACTAATATCTAAAAGCCAAGTGACTGAACGACTGAAACAACTGGTCGCTATGACGTGCACTGCGGCCGACCAACCTCCTGTGGCCCCTCCTTCTGGCTGGCCCCGATTGGCCCCAATGGGGGCAGGCCTGCCGGACACCACTTGTGCACGAATTCGTGCACCGGGCCTCTAATCTATATTATAAAAGGCCTGTGACCATAACGCTGTAACGCTGTAATGACCAAACAACTAGTCATCAGGAGGTGCATTGATGGGTCTCGCGGTGCTGCAGGTCTGGGGTCCTGCGGTGGTGTGGGCAGGTCTGGGGTCCCACGGCAGCGCAGTGGGTCTGAGTCTCACGCGATTTTGTGCGCTGGGCCTCTAGTATATACATAAAATGAAGAAATACATGTAGATTTTCAAAGAGAAATTGTTGGACTCGACAATGTATTTGAAAAATCAAATTAGAAAAAAAAAAGCAAAAGTACTTTTGAAGCTGCTTAGCCACGGATTTTATAAATATTATTATCTCAGTCTTATGAAAACCATCTAATGACATCAGAGCTCAGTTACTTGAGGAACTCTGAACATTCACTTAGCAGTAATCTTCCCACTCAGAATTACTTTCTAAAAAAGAATATGGGCTCAGCCTCTCTCATGTATATCAGTAGGTTTAAAGTCCAAGAATACAAGTATTTTTAAAGGCCTGTAAAGTGCCTGCAAGTTAGTTTCTGAGCTGTGTAATTGGGCTTGTGCCCATTCTGACAGAATTGCTGAAATTAGGCAGGCACTGGCTTTACCAAGTTTAGAGGGAGCTTGAAGAGTAGAAAACAACTTGCTGAATTATTGCCCCAAGTAGGTAAGATGAATCAGGACAACGTGGCTCTGTCAGATGTTTCTGAATATGGTTTGTCTGTAGTCAAAATATTCTACTGTGTATTGAGCCATGAATGGTTGACTGTATGACCTTTCCATGTGTACAATACACATTTGTAATTTGTGATGAAATCTGAAGGGATCCTGATTTAATTTTCACTTCTATTTTATCTGCAAAATAAAAAAATATTTTTAGGGTATAGTTGTATAAGTTAATAGGCAGTGGAGAAAACTTCATGGTATGAGTACAGCAGCGGAATGATCTGACTTGCATTGTAGGCAGATTTATTTGAGAATGAAGCATAGGGTGATTTTAAGAGGAAACAGAACTGCAGGAGGAAAGCCCTTATGATAGTATATGTAAGTAATGATAATGTATTAGTAATACATTAGTAATGTAATAGAGTATAACTGTATTTTCGCAATAAAATGAAAAGGGAAATGTAGATATAAAAAATCTAATTTTAGAAACCCAAAAATGAATGAAGGAATTGGGGTGGGTAGGAGGGGCAAGACAGTGACCATCATTGATGAGGAAGGGAGCAGTTGTAGGTTCCTAGCCGTGGTGCTTAGGGGTTTTTATTTTCTATCACTGGCTCCTGTGTGTTATAGTCAGGGACTTGGCTGACTTGGGACAAAGCTGAAAAGATAATCAAACAAAACTTGCTATAAGAGACAGTATAATATGCTGAGAAATTGTGGGCTTTGGAGTCAGGCAGACTTGTTTGAAAGCCTGCCTGTGTGTGCTCAGGTAATATTAGGATTCTAAATAAAGGTGATCATGCCTAATTTCATGAATATAGTGGTGGTGATACTGAAAATGTAGTGATAAAACAAAGTACTTAGCTCTCTATAAGAAGTAACAATATTACTAGTGCTTTATTCATTATAGTTCTCTTAATACTTTTTATTGGAAAATTGAGGATTGAAAAGTTTAATAGAGTAGTAATAATCTGCCTAACATTTTTCAATTAAAAAAGAAGAATTGAGAGAAAATTATTACTTCCACTTTTCAGGTCAAAATATTATTGCAACTGTATGGATATAGTAAATTTACACTGAAAGTACAAGTGATAATTACTAGCAGATACTTAGCTATTAAAATATAGTTCTTATTGTTTGTAGATACTTTGTCCCTAGATCTGTGCTTTCATCATGGCATCTAATATTTAAACTAATTGTAAATACATTTTAATTAGGGTTCATTTCACTCTTCTCTCTGAATAGCTTCATATTTCCAGGAATTTTATTAGTGTGTAGGGGGGTTGTAAAAATAACTCTCTCTTCTTTAGTAAAGGTGAAAATGACAGTGGCCAGGAGGAGAGTGCTATTCGAGGGTCAGGTTGAAGATATCTTTCAATCAATATCATGGATAACACATTCAATAAACATCGTTTGAGCTCCTAATGTGTTATGGACTTGTGGTTGAGGTTTGGGGGTCGGTGAGGGTTTACTAAAATGAAGAAGGCTAAGTCACCTGCCATCATGGAGCATAAAATATTTTTTTTTGTACAGCCAAGTATAATACAAATTGATCAATGTTCTAAAAAGTATTAAAGTGGAAGGATTATTTATACTGGAAAAAGGAGTGGGTAGAGAAATTTTCTACACAAGCTAGTAATTGAGCTAAGCCTTCCAGGATGAGTAGGACTAGTTCAGTGGAATTTAAGGGAAAGCTGTGCAAGGAGAATGGTCTCTGTGTTGAAGGAAAGATGAGAAGATGAGGGTCAATTAGCTGGATGCCAAAATAGTTCATAGGTGAGAATTACTTCAATTTTCTTTGATTCAAGGTGTCTTAACTAACTTGATTTTGCTAATGCATAAAGAGAAGAATGACTCATATTAATGGTATTCACAGACAGATAAATAGTAAGAACTTATTATTTTACCATAAAGAAACTTTTTTATGGACCATAGTACTCAAGCATAGCAGTGGATAAGAGGGATAGAAGCAAATTATTTAATTGGTGGCCATAGAGAATCTTCTCTGATTATGTCCATCCATAGTCCGGATTAGATTTCCCTATCAGCTCTCTTAGCACCCAAATAGAATGCTGATTAGCATGCTGGCTATTTTCATTGGATGTATGGATTTAACTATCAGTTGTATCTCATTATTCATGTCCAAGTTTATCAGAAATAAATCACTTTCATGTAGTTAGAGAGTACAGGATAGGCAAGGTCATAAAAAAGTGAATAGAAGCAACTGCATATAAAGTGAGAAAAATCAATCATGAAAACATAAGGTTCTTCTTTTCTGCTTTTTGAGCCAGTAGGTACTTCCTTGTTAGTTACTATGACCAGTTCTGAGGCTGTTCCTTTTGCTTACTTGTCCAGTGCTAAAATTAGCTTATTACTCTCAGTCTTAAATTATAAATTGTTAATTAACGGCAAACGGTATAAAAAAAACTCATTGGCGACAATGCAAAAGGTGGATTGGATTTAAATTAGAGGCTGCTACAATTGCTCTGTTCCAGTTGATTTTCAACTGTATTCCTCCTCCTAACTGATCTTCATTGATGGACAGACACAGGGAAGAGGGATCTTCAGACCTAATGGATCCTACCACTGGAGGCAGGCTATAAGAGCAGGGTCTCTCTTACCTAAGGTGGGGCAGAGGTTCTTGGAGCCAGAAGGCTAGTGCTGGAAATATTTTTTGAGAGGTGTGGGGGAGGATGGACAAAGTAAAGGCAGTAAATCTGAACTTGGGCTATCCATCTAGGGGTCTATGTGGACAATGAGATCATAGGCAGGGAGCCAATATGGTTGTGGGCATGGAGGCCACAGAACCACAGAATGGGGAAATGGGAGATGTTCGGCACCAGTTACATGAGAGGCATGCTTGCAGAAGCTTCTCTTCGCTACAAGCATGGAGACAAGTCAGCCTGACTTGGTAAGACCAGAAAGAGGCAAACATCATCCCATCAGTTTTAACTATCACCATAACATACTCTGAAATCTTCTTTAAAAGCATTTAATCAAACATTTTTCTTATCTTCAACATGTAACACACTATTGGACAACCTCTTCAAATACTGAGAGCTACAACCTTTTATCATCAAACCGATGGGAGCACGTGAGGCTGCTTTTCAAGGGAGTCTTTCTTTGTCAGTTTTAGGATGAATGTGCCCTGAAAACATCTTCTTTCACCAATTGTACCTGGAGAAAAAGGTGAAAAACAACAGTGTGCTCTCGGCTCCTCTCTTTAGCACATATCCGCTCTTAAGAAATTCAGGGACTTCTTTGGAAAGAGAAAGAGCTTGATTCCCATTAGACACTTCTGGC
The DNA here is from genome assembly GCF_000147115.1 of Myotis lucifugus. Lineage (NCBI taxonomy): Eukaryota > Metazoa > Chordata > Mammalia > Chiroptera > Vespertilionidae > Myotis > Myotis lucifugus. The sequence goes on from NW_005871113.1 coordinate 2,170,986, forward strand.
CTTTTTTTGCAGGACGGAGAGATTTATAACATCTCAGGTTGAATTTATGGTAGAAAACAAAAAAACAAAAAGGAGTTGAATCTTGGGCTCTAGAAGATGGAAAATCCAGAAAATTTAATGATGGGATCTGCAGAAATTATATTATTTGAAAATGTTACAAGAAAGCTAAAAGAATGCGCTCAGTATTAAAGGCAAAAATAGAAGATACTGGGTTTGAAAACAAGATATACTAAATTAATCTTTAAAGACACTAAACCATTCTTGTGAGATTTGGATAAATTTAAACAGTACACCTTCTTTGTTACAGTCATATCAGGTATTTGAACTTACATTGCAAAACGGTAGTTCAATCAGATTTGGTTCTCCCCTAACTCTTAACATATATGCATTATGGTCGCTGGTATGCCTTTAATCTTACAGTTACAAACAGTTATCAATTCAGGTGTTTTAAGTTTGGGGAGGAAATATTTGAACAAATTTGATTTTTAAAGTGTTCTTATAATGTACTCATTTTCTATTCTGGGTATTCAACGTTGCTTTTTTAAGAATTCAAAAATGCTCTAGGTTATTCATCTTTTCAATCTAGTTCTTACTTGTTTGGAAAAAAGAGGAAGCAGTAACTACTTAAGGACAAGGGGTACTTACACACACACACACACACACACACACACACACACGCCAGCCAGCCAGCCAGCATCCATGTAATTTAGGACCCGTTAACGCACACATTGTTTAAGTATGTGTTCTGACTTCAAACTCCTTGTTCTGGTAAGTCATCATTTACAGGAGGATGCCAGCATCTGCAGGAACAGTGCTTCCCCTCGCTTCCTCTTTCATTCCACCTTAAAACATCTGCGAAGACTAAAGGAAACCAGCCCACGTCTTAGCCCCTCCCACCAAGGATTAGACTTAAACTTCACTGTGGCCCCGGCTGAAAAAGGATCCTGACAGAAAGCTAGAGGCATAAAGGATCCCGAAGAAGCTCTTATAACTCTGGGAACTGTAAGCAAAATATTTACTCTACCTCCGCCCTGCTCCGCTCCCCTCTCCCACCCTCCTTAGCTTCTAGTTTGTATCTTAACTTGGAAGGAGGAAAGGACACGGGGAAATCTAGTCTTCACTGCGTTTTAAAAAGTCCGCCCCTCCTCTGCCTTTTGAAATGAGACAGATCAGGGAATCTTAATTATCTTCTGACAAATGCCAGTTTGATTTCCGGGGTCTAAATGCACCGTGGAGTCAAAAGATAAAGTATTCCTTCACTTACAGCAGCGAAAGAGCCAACCCAACATTCGAAAGGCAGCGAGGTGGCGCTTATTAGGGCTCCACGTGATGCCACCCCAGGGTCACAGATCCCCAATAACTTGAGCAGCGTGCATTTGACAGCCCTGATGCTCTTTAGTTACAGAATTTGGGGACTCATTTATGTTTTGATGAAGAAGTAGTCATTTTGGTTATTTATGCATTCCTGGGTATTTAATGTGTTGCAGTGTTATGCAGAAAAAAAAGACAATACTGAAAAATTAATTGTAAAACAGCTGGTATTCTGATTCGATTCGCCCTTTCTCTAACTTGGTGGACATGCCAGGAGAACAGAACTCCAAGCTAGACACTGGGAAAGATTTGACCGAATAACGATAACGTTAAGTTTCAAGTGTGAATATTATTTTAGTAATTTTGTTTTCGAAGCAGTAAAAATGGCATTGAATTTGAAATAATAGTGGCTTAACATAGCTAGGTCTCCTTCAGCTTATAATAATTTCAGTTTTAAAAATAATGATTTGTCACTTCAAAAACTAGAACAAGAAATGCTCTTCCTATTGGTTGATGATGTAAGCATTTATTCAACTGAGGCAGATAGAGAGGGCACACCATTTGGATCGATGTCTAAGTTATGATATTTGTGTGTTTAACCCTTTCAAGGACAATTTGTGTTTGGGTTTGTTTCTGTTTATTGCATAAATGTGAAAACGTAGCCCAAGATATTTGCAGGGGATAGTAGTGAAACTAACCCTGTTAAGAGTTTTAAAATTATATTCTAAAGGTCCCTACACTTTGCCAATTGAGTTTGATGCTGGGATTTAAAAAAAAACAACAACAACCACAGTTATTTGCTTCTTTCATTGAGCAGAGAAAGAGTTACATTTTAAATTAAGCAATAATTGTGAAATGCCTAGAGAAGTGTTTTATCTGCATTTGTTCACAGCAGCTTTACAAACTTCCTGTAGGGCAAGCACATTTTATGGGACTAAGAAATATATTCAATCATTTTCCTTTTCTTAATTAAACATAAGTGATCACTTTTGAAGTATTTTGCATGTATGTTTAATTAGGAAAAGGAAAACGATTGAATAGATTTCTTAGTACCTGAAGAAGTTCACAACATAGAGATAATTTGGCCTATTTTAACCCATCGGTATCGTTCTTGGTGTCACTGCTTAGAAAGCAGAGTCATGAAACCAAATTATTTGCATATTAAAAATAAGTTCCAAGAATAAAAAAGAGGAAGACAGAATTAGCTGTGGTTCCTTTTCCTCTCATAGGCCTTTCATTGACCATCAATTTTTCTTCCTCCTCTTGCTTGCAGACTTTATAGCTTTAGTTATTCTCAACTTTTTTTTTAAGTCACAGACCCTTTTACAAGTATTATGAAAGCTGTAGAGTAGACCCTTCCCCAGAATAAAGCTCGCATACTGTCCTCCAACATGCACCAATTTGGAAACAGCTTTAGGACGTTCATACTCCTCCCCCCCCCCCCCAAACAATTAATGTCACCTGGTGAAAGTGTTGTACTTCTTAGAACTTTGGAATTTCCTGACAGTATCAAATAATTACCAAATCATTTTATTTATAAGTAAAGAACTGGCTAATAATGACTATTGATTGCAGTGCTCACATTGTTCACTTATTCGTCAGTGTGCTGGAACTCTAAGCAGTTTGGTGTAATGGAAAATCGACTTGCCTGGAAACCAAGTGACCTAGATTCTAGACTTAGCCCCACTAATGACTAGTTGGGCAATATTAGAAAAATACTGTTATTTTTCTGTAACATCTGATACCTTTTGTTGCTGAATGCAGTAAGTAAAACATAGTAGGAAAACAAGACATAAGTCATTTTAAATTGGATTGTGGGTTGTCTAGGTTTGCTCTTTTATTCTAAAATTCCTAACCATATTTCCCAGCATGATTATGTTTTATATTTTCATTTATTCCAAAGATAATTCATGTTCACTGCTTAAATTTCATTCAGTATAGTAAATTGCAAAGAAGTACAGTGAAAAATTACCTATTACCCCCTAAAGGGATAACCATTTTCAAAATGTCATTCTTTCATTTATTCAATCAACAAGTATTTATTGAGTAACTAGCATGCATCAGCAGAGAGACAGGAATTCCTGTATGCACATCCGTTTATACTTCTAGGCATTTTCCTATACATGCACGCACATGTAGATATTATAAAATTGTGATCATACTTGCTAAAAGGTAAACTGAGGCATATTAAACATTTTAAGAGTTTTTGGAGCAAAAATCAGTTGAAATGAGGCAGTGAAAAATGGAAAGTAGTTAGGAAAGGGTCACCTGCAGGATCTAGGGTCAGAGACTTTTATAGAAAAAGTAGAAGCAAAGTAAGGAAATTATTGACTGGCTATAGCTTAAAGCTTAGTTGGCTGTTTGTGATTGGTTGTCCTTAGGTTTCAAATTTGTAACTTTGAGGCATTTACAGGTTTAAGATTTTGATTTGCTTATGTAGGCTGCCATGACAATGAAGTCGCCTCAGACTAATTGCCTCCTCATTTAATTAATTTAACACATCATTCATACTGTTTTCTAACATACTTCCTCTTCAATCATGGGATTTTTCTCTTAAAACATGAGTTTTTTGTATTCATGCGTTATTTTGTATTTATTTATATCTTAAACAAATATCATTGAGTTCCTACTATATGTTATACACTGTGTGAGCGATGCCAGGCTATACACATGAGCAAGAGTATGGATCTCACTATGATGTAATTTTAGTCTGTGGAAATGTACTGGCCAATTATAAGTTGTTAGATATTTAGGTAGGTTACAGATTTCTACTATTATAAGTAATGTTTCAGCTGGGACCTCTTATATAAATGTTTGTATACCTCTTTGCTTATTTCCTTTGTATAGATTCTTACAAGCGTATGTATGTTCCAGGTTCTAACAAAAGTTCTGCTATCTTACAGGTTGTGAGATAAGCCAATAATTGTTTTAGCAAAATGTTCTTTTCTCAACTGTAGAATAGAAATAATAATACTTGGTTATTTGGAGGATTCCTAAAAATATTTAGCAATATGTTATGGAATGCTAGTTATTATTTTTGGCATTTTGTTCTTAAGACAGATTGTATCCACTTATAAGTAGTATAAGAGGGTAGAATTTCCCTAAACCAACATTGTGTTATTACTCAAACACAACAAACAGCAAATTAAAATGTTAGATAATTGTTATACGAAAATGGCATTTTGTTTCAATTTGTATTTCTTCCAGAAATAAGGTTGAACAATTTTCAAAGTAGCTGGTATCTGATAAAGTGGGGGGGGGGGTCTTCTTCCCCACCAGGTGCTGCTGGGGGTGGACTTCTTATGATATCCCAAGAAAAATAATTTTCTGAGACTTACACAGGAGAATCAGTAACTTTTATTCACATGGAGTTAAATCCCTTTGCATTTCCAAAGTCCCATTTCCCTTAGTCCAGTAGAAGAAGTGTAGCTGGCTTTCAGTAGAGCTAAAATCAAAGCCAGTGTCACGGGTTTTCCATGTTGGAGCCAGGTCCAGTATGTCATCAGGCTAGTTGCAGTCCATTAGTCCATTGGGTGTGGGGGTCCTCATAGCCGTGGGCCACATGGTAGAATGCCAGGAAGCCAAGAATGAGCCATGAGCCAAGTGTGCCAAGAGGAACCAAGACAGTGAACTTCTTTGTTCAGGGGATTATATATCCCAAATTTCCTCGAATTTACAGTGGACACGCCCATTCTGGCCAATGACCTCTGTTCCCAGGGGTAACTGACAGTTCACACCTTCCCTTGTCATCCCTACTTTACTGGGCACATGTCTATCTTCCCTTTGTCCAGCCCCTTTCCCCCAATGTTTTGCAGGGAATATGCCTATAATGTCTGGCCTTCTCTTTGCTCCTTTCCTATTATTAATAATTAGCTAATTACATTGATATCAGAGCCACTTAGATGTCTATGTTTATGAATTGCCTCTTTCGATGTGAGTTTTAAATATTTTCTTCAGTTTTAATTTCTAATTCAATAAATATCAATAGACATAGCTCACATAATCAAAGGCCCTTTGGAGTCCTCCATTTTGAGGAGTGTTAGAGGTCAAAATTAAAGCTAAATTTTGAACTAGAAATAGAAATTCTGGAAACATTGCTTTTCTCAGTTTTGGAGGATTGACCTTATCGTTTCCTAAAGCCCTTTCTTTAAAAATGAGTGAGATGCATTGAAAAATGAAAGCAAGTCATATGTATTCTCATAGACTGTCATATTCTACAAAATTAGGGAAATTAAAGAGGGTTTCGAAAATCCTTGTAGAATGTCCCACATCTCTGGGAACATCCAGACTTGCTTAATGCAGATAAGGACTAAGGGTTACATGATGATTCCTTGTAAAGGTTTCATTAAAAAAGTAGTATCCATGTTTGTCATGATCCAACTTAAAATGAATTTAATTGTAGTCAACTCTTCATCTTCTACTCTGATAATTTGGGCAGTGACAGTTGGGCGAACCAAAAAGTTGGTTCTTGTGTTTTTTTCAAAGGAGATAGTAAGTAGAGCAGATATTTTTTAAGTTCTGGTATTTTGGTACCATCACCTGCCTGAGAAAAAGAGATGTACCAAATATTTGCTGCTCTTGCTATGTGATTCTGGTTTTTGATTCTCTCTGATTCTTAGTCCACCCTTACAACATTCTTTGAAAATATAGTTTATCACTCCTTTATACACATATGAAATAAGCTTAAATAATTGACTGTTCACCAGAAGTAGGTTTATAGGTCATACTACTAGTCCAATCACTTATTTAATGAATTCAAATGACTAGAGAAACTCAACAAATACCTGTAAGTGATCCTTATAAGGGTTAAAGATGATGGGCTGATAGGTTCTTAGCACAAGCAGTTATAAATAAATCAGCTTATCCCCTTTCCTTAAACTTTCTCCTCATTTGATTGTTTTGGAGTCTGCAGGGAAATTTGGGTATTTTAGGTAACAGTATGTTTTGAATTAGGATACAAATATGTAATTTGTTTGTAATATGTGTAATTTCAGTATTCAATAGTATAGAAAACTCGTATATTTATAATACTCAGCTTATACATGCTTAGTTTTTCATTTTGCTATTACCTAATTTACAATATGTTCTCTGATTATGTAGTTTGGAAAAAAAATATCACAGGGCCAATATTTTTCATTTGCACAGCATTTATGGCTTATGAAGAGATTGCTTGAGAACTTCATTCCCAAAATAACTTAGTAAGTTAGTCGAGCAGGTAGTTACATTTTACATATCTGAAAAGAGAACTATGGAAACATCAAATGGCTTACTTAATGTCTAATCATGATTTCCATTTTGATGCATTGTGTATGCTTCAGTTAATTAACTGATTAATTGGTTTGTATTTTCAATTTTGATGCCTGTTATTTTTAAGGCCACCAACCTCTTCCTATTTGTGTTAATATCAGAAAAATTATTGGGGAAGGAAGATCCAGATGGTACAAGTTTCCATATTAACTCACTTATTCTTCTCTTTTAACTGGATTACTGATTGACCTAATAGAGGAAGTTGCACAGACATTTAAGAATGATTGAGAAAGTAGTGTATGATCTACAATTTTGTATTTTAGAACTATTTAGCACTTTATATAGCGATATGCCACTTTAAGAAGATAAAGTAGCCTGGCCGGTGTGGCTCAGTGGTTGAGCATCAATCTATGAACCAGGAGGTCACCTATGAATCAGGAGGTCATGGTTTGAACGAGGAGGTCATGGTTCGATTCTCCATCAGGGCACATATGCCCAGGTTGTGGGCTCGATCCCCTATAGGGGGTGTGCAGAAGGCAACCAATTGATGATCCTCATCATTGATATTGCTCTCTTCCCCTCTCCCTTCCTCTTTGAAATCAATTAAAATATATTGTAAAAAAAGATAAAGTATGCAACATTTTATCTAAAAATACAAAACAGACATATTATGAGTTATATATGAAGTGCTAATTTTACTAGAGGCTTTATTTCCAGTTTGGATTAGAGCATTCTCTTAGAATATTCTAAGTATAACCTGAAGAGCCTATGACTCTTTTTGGCTCTTTTTATTAACCCTGGAAGTTGGCATAAAGCATTTGTATAAAAGTGATTGGTCTGATCTTGGATTAATCAGTTATAGAAAAAAATTATTCTACCTTTCTGAACAATTCAGTAGCTTCTGGTAAACTAGACATTCCTTTTCAGGATTAAAACTTACATTAGTTGTAAAATTGTTTATTATACATATGTGTAACTTCATAATAAATAATACATAGAAGATCAAGTTTGAGTGCTAGATGCAACTGAGCCACTGGAAACATTAGGTCAGCAAATGGCTTCTGAGTTTCAGTCAGTAAACTGACAAACTTCCTCTTTGCCCCATACTTGAATATCCACAGCTTTAACAAGATAAGCAAGTTGAGTTCAGTCTGTAGGCAATGAGCTGGGATGTGGGGCCCCTTGTGGAAGGAGGTATTCTTGCTGAATTCTTGGGTCTGTAATTGTAGAAGAGACATTGTCCTCCTGGGATAGTCTGAGGGCAGATAAATGGTGTCTTCAGCTTCTCTTCAGGCTCTCATTTTTCAATTTATTAAAAAAAAAGGGTAATCTATTTTGTTGGTTTTTTACATGCAGTGTTTCATATAATATTATGAAAGTATTGAGAAAAATAATTTAGAGCAATTGTGTAAGAATTTATAGAAAAGCAAGTCGGGGGGAAGTGCCTAAAGATATATGCAGTTATGAGGACATTCTGCCAGCATCTATGATTAAGATTTCATAATAGCCATCAGTCCCTTGTGATATCTACCACAAACCTCAAACAGGTATCAACTTTCTTCCTATTCAACTGTCATGAAGAACAGGCACAGGAATTTAAAATTGATTGAGGTCATGAATTTATATCTCAAAGACAACACCTAAGGCATTTCCATAGTTCATGGCACAGTCTTCTAAGTCACTACTTTTAATACACAATGGTAATTTATGTGCAGATAATTATTTAAAGTATTGTCATAGCCTTGATTCTTAGGAGAAGATGTTACTAGCATGTATTTTAGGAAGATTTCTCATAGCAAACATTCTAAATTAAAGAGATTTCTTGGTTAATGAAAGACTTAATTATAAAATAGTAAGATGTTTATCTCTAGTCTGGGCACTTAATTTTTTGAGACTCATTTAGAATTCATTGAAATTCTTAGTATTTAAATTATATTTTAGATTGACAAATTAACTTGGTTGACTAATACCTTATGAACTATTGTCACAATGAAAATAACTCTCATAAAAATTACAATATTCTGTGAGGAAAATAATTTCTAAATACTATTTTACTTATATGTATAGTATAGCTAGGATAATAGTAAGAGAAATTTATCTTTTTAATACTTAAAAAAAAGAAGAAATTTAGATAGCCTGTTCTCTTTTTCACTTAAGAATTATTTTACCTTTTGGGTGAAAAAATGTAGATGCTAATATCAACCAGGAATTATTGATCACTGGGCTTTGTGCATTTATTCCTTCACCAATTCAGTAAGTTTTAATGAACACTAAGCACATGCTAGGCATTGTGTTACAGTTAGGGCATACCTGGGTGAATAAAGCAAGTACAGTGATTAATTCCCTCTTGGAGGAGAGAGACAGTAATTAAGAAAACAATAAACAGATAATAAAGGAAGCAAATGGACTTCAATAGTAGAAAATAACTGGAAAGGTGAAGAATGGGAAGGTTTCACTGAGAGGTAAAAGTTAAGCCAAGATGTGAGGGATGAGAAGCCATGCGTGAGAGGTGAAGGGAGTGAGAACAGGTGTGGCTCAAGGCGGGGGCTCCAGGCAGAGGACAGCATTTGCAAATAAACCTGCAAAGAAGTGACCAAGAAATCAGATGGAAAACTAGGGATTGGAAGAGAAGGATGGAAAGTGGTTCCAGAGAAGCAGAGGGTAGAAAAGTGACGGCTACATTTGAAAACTTGGAGGTCATTCGAGATCTGGATTAAGAACAGCTTCAGTGGACAGAATAGGATGAGAAGGAAGTGGAAGTGAGATGGTAAGTGGATGGGAAGTGAGGGCTGGAGGATATTGGATACAGTTTGAGCAAATGGCCCTTCCCAGATATCTGTCAGTGAAACAGCATAAAAATGGAGACATGGAGGGCAAAGGAATATGGAGTAGAGGGAGACTAACAGGTTTGCTGATCAGATTATGCAGTAAAAACTAAAGTTTGATGATTCAGGAAAAAAAAAAAGGCATGGATATCAGAGTGAAGTACTTGAGGAGGAGAGAGGGATTTTTCAGGCAGAGAGACAACGTGTGGGGCCAGGTCTGTATCAGGAGGAGGAACTGCCTACGTTGTATACATGTAGAGGAGTTTGCAGATCTGGTGGTGGGAAGATGAGAAACTTCCCTCTGGTGCCTTCTGTTTTCTCAGAGAAGGGAGATGAGGTCATCAGCTAAAAGTGGGTTGGAGGGGGTTAGAGTGAGAGACTTGGCAGTGGTTCTCAACCTTCTGGCCCTTTAAGTACAGTTCCTCATATTGTGACCCCCAACCATAAAATTATTTTCGTGGCTACTTCATAACTGTAATGTTGCTACTGTTATGAATCGTAATGTAAATATCTGATATGCAGGATGGTCTTAGGCGACCCCTGTGAAAGGGCTGTTCGACTGCCAAAGGGGTCGTGACCCACAGGTTGAGAACCGCTGCTTTAGGGGAAGAAGAAAGTCATTTTCTAGAGTGGGAATGCAAGTTCACTAGAAAAAGTTGGAATGATGCTGGGTAGTGTTGAGAGCCTCTGAGTTTAGAGAATGTGAATCTAAAAATGCCAGGTTATGTGGCTTTTCTCCAGTTGTGTTAAAATGCTAGGAGCAAACCCAGATAAGCTAGCATGGCTGAGTTCTTCTAGAGTGGGAGGTTGGAAGGAAAAGA
>NW_005871113.1:2189807-2191189 GCF_000147115.1 Myotis lucifugus
ACAACATGAGGAACTGTATTAAAGGGTCGCGGCATTAGGAAGGTCGAGAACCACTGCTAAAGAGAATGTGTGTCGGGGGGGACGGGGGCAGCACTAGTAAGAGAGTGCAGTGGGATGGAGCCTCTGGTGTGGCTGCCGCTTCCTGCTTCTGGCCTTTCCAGAGGGGGGAGGAAATCTTCCCCACTTTCCCTTTCTGTACAGCTAAGCCCATTCATGGCATCAAATATCAGCTTAGTTACTTACCTTTTCTATTGGGCCTTTTCCATTTTAAAAAATATATTTTATTGATTTTTTACAGAGATAAAGGGAGAGGGATAGAGAGTTAGAAACATCGATGAGAGAGAAACATCGATCAGCTGCCTCCTGTACACTCCCTACTGGGGATGTGCCCGAAACCAAGGTACATGCCCTTGACCGGAATCGAACCTGGGACCCCAGAGTCCGCAGGTTGATGCTCTATCCCAGTGGTTCTCAACCTTCCTAATGCCGCGACCCTTTAATATAGTTCCTCATGTTGTGGTGACCCCCAACCATAAAATTATTTTCGTTGCTACTTCGTAACTGTAATTTTGCTACTGTTATGAATCATAATGTAAATATCTGATATGCAGGATGTATTTTCATTGTTACAAATTGAACATAATTAAAGCATAGTGATTAATCACAAAAACAATATGTAATTATATATGTGTTTTCCGATGGTCTTAGGCGACCCCTGTGAAAGGGTCTTTCGACCCCCAAAGGGGTCACGACCCACAGGTTGAGAACCGCTGATCTATCCACTGAGCCAAACCGGTTAGGGCGGGCCTTTTCCATTTTAAACCAGCTAAATGTTTCCCCTCTCCCAAACTCTGGTAGATAATCCATATATATTTGTCTGTTTAAATAATGACTTTCAATAATACAACTTTGAGACTAAGAAATAATTATGGAGCAGAAAAAGTCCATTCCCCAAGAATAGCGTGGACATCAGCCACAAGGACCAGGCATCTGTGGGACACAGGAGACAGGTTCCATGCTACTGGGTGCCTGGCTTATGAAACAGACCTAATTAATGGGTTCCTTCGCTTTTAGATTGCCTTGGGAACAGGAGAGCTCTCTTAACAGGCTTTCCGTACTAAACTGAGAGTGTAACTTGAGAGACATTTTTCATATCAAGCAGCTCATTTACTTACTTTAATTCCTGTTGTTTCCTAATTTTTCTGTGCCTGTTAGTGATATCAAACTCTTTGCTTAGCCTAGGTTTCTAAAAATAGTACCAGCAAAATAATTTAAGAGTTTACAACTTTAGTGATACCATAGTAGCTATATATTGATATAAAAAAAGATGATGATGGATACATAGTGCACTCCCCTAAATATCTCTCTGTAGAGAAGCTTTG
>NW_005871113.1:2191472-2193301 GCF_000147115.1 Myotis lucifugus
CCCATGACAGTGACCGACACCCTGCATTGATCTGGCGCCCTCGCTCACCTGCTCCACCATTCCGCCGCAGCCAACACCTGCCATGTTCCACACACACCCCCTGGTGGTCAGCGCACATCATAGTGACTGGTTGTTCGATTGTTCCAGTTGTTCCATTGTGTATTTGCATATTAGCCTTTTATTATATAGGATATGAAGTGATCCCCCCGATAAGTGTAGTGCTCACCTGACACCATACATAGTTATTACCATATTATTGACTATATCCCCTATGCTGTAGTTTACATCCCCATGACTATTTTGTAACTACTGTTAAGACCTGTGGAAGTGGACTGCAGGTTGCTTTGGGGCTATAAAGGAAAGCACAAGACCCCAGCTAGAATCGAGATGTATTGGTACATGTCAAATAATACAGGGGAAGAGATCTCAGAAAAATACACAAAACATCCATGAGAGAATCAGCCTTAACATTCACCAGGCTCAGAGGTCACAAAGCTAGCTTATAAATAGTATAGTGAAGTAATAACTTTATTTTCCCTCCAACATTCTCTAACCATGAGGGGTTAAAAACCAGAGCTATCAAGCTTAGAAAGTGGATGAGGAGGAATGGAGAAATCAATGACCTCCCTTCCCTATAGGACTATAGGCTCTAGCTTGTAGAAGAAAAAAAACCTTAAATTCTAAATCAAACTTAATTTTGGATGAATACATAGGCCCAGTATTTTAATATCTGAATTCATTTTTATATATCTATGTATCTATACCTATACCTATAGCTATGTGAGTGTGTGTGTGTGTGTGTGTGTGTGTGTGTATACAACATTTATTGTTAACAGAAAAGTTCTGAGGCTGACTGAGGTTTTAGCAAGGTAGGAAAAGTGCTAGCCCTGGATGCATTTAAAGAAAAAAAGAGAGTTTATTTAAGATTCAGTGTCATGAATCATGTTTGCTTAATATCTATCATGTAGTTTCTAACCTAGTAGACCTGGACAGTTAGCTGTCCTAATGATATTTTCTGCTTTGGGCTTTAATATTGGGGTTGCATCTGTCCAGGTCTTGCTGCAAGGTACAGTAGTTATATTAGTGGTTACAGTGAGGATGCAAATCCAGTAGTTATGCTGGAATTGTTGGAAATGAGAAGACAAAGTCGCTGCCAGCAAACTTTGGGCACCAGCAACACATTTCCTCTAAACATTTTGATTACTGGTCTCATCCCTTCTGGCATTTCACTTGGTCTGCTTTTTATGTTTTTAATTAGAGATTGGTATTTAACATTCTTTGATATTAAGAATAGTTGGGAGTGAATAAGACAGACATCAAATTAGAATGCCTGTACTATTATATGAATTTCCTTCATATATAAGCCTATATTGACTAGTATTTATCCATCTATCTATCCATCCATACAACAAATACCTATCCTGAAGCTACTATAATTTAGGCACTGCAGTAGACACTGGGGGAAACTGTAGGAACAAGATAAATGTGGTCCTGACCGGTTTGGCTCAGTGGATAGAGCGTCGGCCTGCGAACTCAAGGGTCCCGGGTTCGATTCTGGTCAAGGGCATGTACCTTGGTTGCAGGCACATCCCCAGTAGGGGGTGTGCAGGAAGCAGCTGATAGATGTTTCTCTCTCATCGATGTTTCTAACTCTCTATCCCTCTCCCCTCCTGTCTGTAAAAAATCAATAAATATATTAAAAAAAAAAAGATAAATTGTGGTCCCTGATTTATTCATCTTTAGTCCTTAAGGAAAGGCAGACAATGTGGGTAGGTGGAATGGAAGGGCGTGAAGAGTTGCCAAGTGGCCAATGGGAGCCAGTCACAGGG
>NW_005871113.1:2193401-2310926 GCF_000147115.1 Myotis lucifugus
TGACTGTGGAATGAAAATTCTCTATATATGAATATATCTGTATTATTTTTTAATTTTTCAATTACAGTTGATAGTCAATATTATTTTATATTAGTTTCAGGTGTACAGCATAGTGGTTCGATATTTATGTAATACTAGGGACCCAGTGCACGAATTTGTGCACCTTGAAAGGAACTGTGTGCTGCGAGGCTGGGGTGGGCACAGGGGCAGGTCTTGGCCCATCCTCTGCGCCCCCGCTCAGCCCCTCCTGCTGCGACCCCCGGGCCCCTGTCTGCCAGCAGCCCTGCTCCCGCCGCCGCTGCTCCCATGCACTGATGGTACTGGCCCCGCTCACATTCGCTGACGTCATGGAGCAATTGGGGCCAGCGTCTGCAGCGGGTGCTAGCGGCGGCTGCTGCCCTGATTGCTCCCTAGGAGTAAGGGGAGGTGGAGAAGCCCTCAGGGGTGATCAGGGCCGGCAGCCACCGCTTGCACCCACTGATGGTGCCCAGTGATTGGGACCAGTGCCGGGCACTGGCAGCAGGTGCAAGCAAGGCCAGTGCTGGCAGTGGGTGCAAGCAGTGGCTCCGGTGCCGGCAACAGGTGCTAGCGCTGGGTGGGACTGCGGCGTGCAGGAGCAAAGAATTTTCAGTAACCACGAGAGGCTCGCCCCCATGACAGTGACCAACACCCTGCATTGATCTGGCGCCCTCGCTCACCTGCTCCACCATTCCGCCGCAGCCAACACCTGCCATGTTCCACACACGCCCCCTGGTGGTCAGTACACATCATAGTGACTGGTTGTTCGATTGTTCCAGTTGTTCCATTGTGTATTTGCATATTAGCCTTTTATTATATAGGGTATGAAGTGATCCCCCCGATAAGTGTAGTGCTCACCTGACACCATACACAGTTATTACCATATTATTGACTATATCCCCTATGCTGTAGTTTACATCCCCATGACTATTTTGTAACTACTGTTAAGACCTGTGGAAGTGGACTGCAGGATGCTTTGGGGCTATAAAGGAAAGCACAAGACCCCAGCTAGAATTGAGATGTATTGGTACATGTCAAATAATACAGGGGAATAGATCTCAGAAAAATACACAAAACATCCATGAGAGAATCAGCCTTAACATTCACCAGGCTCAGAGGTCACAAAGCTAGCTTATAAATAGTATAGTGAAGTAATAACTTTATTTTCCCTCCAACATTCTCTAACCATGAGGGGTTAAAAACCAGAGCTATCAAGCTTAGAAAGTGGATGAGGAGGAATGGAGAAATCAATGACCTCCCTTCCCTATAGGACTATAGGCTCTAGCTTGTAGAAGAAAAAAAACCTTAAATTCTAAATCAAACTTAATTTTGGATGAATACATAGGCCCAGTATTTTAATATCTGAATTCATTTTTATATATCTATGTATCTATACCTATACCTATAGCTATGTGAGTGTGTGTGTGTGTGTGTGTGTGTGTGTGTATACAACATTATTGTTAACAGAAAAGTTCTGAGGCTGACTGAGGTTTTAGCAAGGTAGGAAAAGTGCTAGCCCTGGATGCATTTAAAGAAAAAAAAAGAGAGTTTATCTAAGATTCAGTGTCATGAATCATGTTTGCTTAATATCTATCATGTAGTTTCTAACCTAGTAGACCTGGACAGTTAGCTGTCCTAATGATATTTTCTGCTTTGGGCTTTAATATTGGGGTAGCATCTGTCCAGGTCTTGCTGCAAGGTACAGTAGTTATATTAGTGGTTACAGTGAGGATGCAAATCCAGTAGTTGTTGGGGTCCAACCCCAACGGGTCCACGGATCCCCAAAGGTGTGGACGGAGTCGGCGAAGAAGGAATGACATGGAAACTGGTTTCAGTTCATCAGCATAGCGAGGTTCTCCCTCCAGGATCTCCAGCGAAGTTCTGGTTAGGAACTCCAACCAAGTTCTGGTCAGGATCTCCAACCAAGTTCTGGTGCCATGTTCTCTTGCTAGGTTCTCCAGCTAGGTTCTCCAGGTTCTCCAGCCAGGTTCAGTCACCAGGTTCTTTAGCCAGGTTCTATCCAGGTTCTTTTGCCATGTTCTGTCTAGGTTCTCCAGTGAAGTTCTGGAGCCAGGTTCTGTCCAGGATCTTTTGCCATGTTCTCTGGCTAGGTTCTGGTTAGGAGCTGATGAGGAGCTGATGAGGATCTGATGAGGATCTGATCAGGTTGTGTTGTTTATTGTCTTGTTACATCCGTATTTATACCAGCCGATTTTAATCCTGTCAATTTCTATTACAAAGGTTAGGGCGTTTCTTATCTCCATTCCAGGGAGTAAAGATTATGTAGCTTAACTACCCGCCTGGCACTTAATTAAGGGGTTGTATCCCCTCCCTAACCTCAGGGAAAGATCCCCACCTGGGGAAACAACCTTTCTCGGAGAGGTGACCTTGGTCAAAACACATGGCACTAAGGAGAGCAAACATTAAGAACAGTATGCCATATACGTCAGGTACCTCGAAACATATGCTGTGCAGACCAGCTCCCGGCAAGTAGTTATGCTGGAATTGTTGGAAATGAGAAGACAAAGTCGCTGCCAGCAAACTTTGGGCACCAGCAACACATTTCCTCTAAACATTTTGATTACTGGTCTCATCCCTTCTGGCATTTCACTTGGTCTGCTTTTTATGTTTTTAATTAGAGATTGGTATTTAACATTCTTTGATATTAAGAATAGTTGGGAGTGAATAAGACAGACATCAAATTAGAATGCCAGTACTATTATATGAATTTCCTTCATATATAAGCCTATATTGACTAGGATTTATCCATCTATCTATCCATCCATACAACAAATACCTATCCTGAAGCTACTATAATTTAGGCACTGCAGTAGACACTGGGGGAAACTGTAGGAACAAGATAAATGTGGTCCTGACCGGTTTGGCTCAGTGGATAGAGCGTCGGCCTGCGGACTCAAGGGTCCCGGGTTCGATTCCGGTCAAGGGCATGTACCTTGGTTGCAGGCACATCCCCAGTAGGGGGTGTGCAGGAGGCAGCTGATAGATGTTTCTAACTCTCTATCCCTCTCCCTTCCTGTCTGTAAAAAAATCAATAAAATATATTTTAAAAAAGATAAATGTGGTCCTGACTTTATGCATCTTTAGTTCTTTAGGAAAGGCAGACAATGTGTAAGTGGAATGAAAGGCGTGAAGAATTGCAAAGTGCAAATGGAGCCAGTAACAGGCAGACCACGCCTACCCTGCAGGTCATGGAAGGCTTCTCTGTGCAAGTGGCATTTAAGCTGAGTCCTGAAGCATGAGCTTTATTTAGGTGAACAATAGTTGCCTGCAAGGCCCTACATGATCTGCCCCACCTATATTTCCAACGTCATCAGAAGCTACATTTGCTTTTGCTGACCATTCACCAGCCACTCCTCTTCTCTCAATTCCTCAAAAGGCCTGCTGGGAACACTATATTCTAAACCCAATCCCTCTCCACCCTTTGTGGCCAGCTCCGTTTCAGATCTCAGGCCTCAGGTTACTCTCTAGTTCTGCTTTTTTGCTTGTTCCCACCATTCCATACATCTTTATTTCTAATAGTTTCAGACACTTCTTGGATTAGTTGTTTTCTGACTGCCCTCTAGAAATGTAAGTTCCAAAGGAAAAGGAAATGTATCTAATTCATTCATGTTTGCCTCTCCAGACCCTGGAATGCTTGACCGAACAGTAGTTATGTCTTAAATATTTGTTGAGTAAATGGATAGATGGAAGAAGTAGGTTACAGTCCTGAGTGGAAGAGAGTATGACACATTTGAATAAACGAGAGAAAACAGTATAGCTGCCACACTGAAAGAAAAGAGGAGAGTTGGGGATAAGGCAGGGGAAGTAGATAGAAATCCAATCTTGAAGTCTTTTAGGCCAATATTTTCAAACTTCTACTAGTGGGTCATGAAATCAATTTAGTGGGCTGCTACTAGATGTACACAAATGAAATAGATCCAAAAGCAGGGTACATTGTTCTTAGTAAATCAGAAAATTTCCATATTTTATTTATATATGTGTATATATATGTGTGTGTGTGTGTGTGTGTGTATGTATATATATCTATATATAGCTATATATAGATATATATATATCCCAAAAATGTATACACACACAGACACACACATATATAATATTTGTGTATTATATAATATATATTGTATATAATATATATTATATTTGTGTATTATATTGTGACGTAAAAAGTTTTTTTCTGCTTTGGTTTGCAGTAAATAGATATGAAAGCCACAGTTGTAGGCCATGTTAAGGATTTCTGATTTTGTAGTAAAGGAATAGGAAATCACTGAAACTATTTTCACAGAGGAGTAGGTTCCAAGATTCCTTTCCAACTCTAAACATTAATCATTGAAAGTGGTATTACTTTTAGCAATGTGTGAGCATGGAGTACCATTCTAGGCTGCCTTTAATGCCATGCCTAGATTACCTTATAATGCTTTTGAAGGCAGAAGCTATGCCTTATGCACTATTGCATTGCCAGTGCCTACCTGAAATTAAGTGGATCTCTTGTGTAAAACCACTGTTTGTGAACTGAAAGTCTGTAGGTCCTAGTGGATGCTCTTCTGCTATGCCATGGTCATTGGCACTGTTTTTAAGATGGAAACTTGTTTTGAGAATAACTTCCATTGTCACCACTGTTTACTTTTTGAGTTTCCACTACCGATAGTAGCAAGTAGAGAATTTATAGAGCCATAAAATTTCATGATAGACACCTGTCTGGTTAACCATTTGCTCCCTAGCACATTGCAGAGTGCAAAGGACCTTGTGGGTATTTGTTGAATGATGAATCCATCAAAAATTTTCCAAGATTCCAGTCACAACAGGAATTACAACAGACAGTACATCTTTCAAAGTAAATGTGTAGTTATTAGTGGTCAGTCCCTGCAATCTTGATCAGAAAACGGAAGCTAAAATGCATTTAGTATCTATGTTTAGACAGGTGCCTTGCACAGTAATGAACTCATTAGTCCTTACTACAACTTTTAAGATAGTGATAGTCACATTGATAGCAGAGTAACCTGGGTCTTATAGAATGTGAAACTAGAGTTTGAATCAAGGTCTTTCTGATCCCATATCCAGTGGTGTTTTCACCAAATTATGTTGCTTCAGTGAACAAAGATTTTGACACCCCAACAAAGAAGATATTGCAGGTGGCAAATAAGCATGTAAAAAGGTGCTCCACATCATATGTCATCAGGGAGTGGAAATTAAAATAACAATGAGATACTACTATACACCTATTAAAATGGCCAAAATCCAGAACATTGACAATATCCAATGCTGGTGAGAATGTGGAGCAACAGGGACTCTCATTCATTGCTGATGGGAATTCAACATGGTACAGCCACTTTGGAGGACAGTTTGGCAGTTTTTTATAAAACTAAACATACTCTTATCATACAGTCCAGTAATCATGCTCCTTCATATTTACCAAAGTAGTTGAAAACTACCTCCACACAAAATCTTGCACCCAAATGTTTCTAGCAGCTTTATTCACAATCACCCAAATTTTGTAGCAACCAAGATGTCCTTCAGTAGGTGAATGGATAAATACACTGTGTACATGTAGAAATGGAATAAGTTAAAAATAAATGAGTTTTCAAGCCATAAAAAAACATGGGGAAAACTTAAAATGCATATTACTAAGTGGAAGGAGGTAATCTGAAAATGCTACCTATACACTGTATAATTCCAATTGTATGACATTTTGGAAAAGATGAAACTATGGACACAGTAGAAAGGTGGGTGGTTGCCAGAGATTGGGGGCGGGGGCAGGGAAGGATGAATAGGAAGAGCACAGAGGATTTTTAGGGCAGTGAAAATACTTTTATGATACTATAATAATGGATACATGCCAT
Source organism: Myotis lucifugus (assembly GCF_000147115.1). Classification (NCBI taxonomy): domain Eukaryota; kingdom Metazoa; phylum Chordata; class Mammalia; order Chiroptera; family Vespertilionidae; genus Myotis; species Myotis lucifugus. Next base: position 2,199,278 of record NW_005871113.1, read on the forward strand.
TATACATTTGTCAAAACTCATAGAATGTACAACACCTAGTGAATCCTAAGGTAAACTATACACTTTGGATGATTATTTGCCCATGTAGGTTCATCAGTTGTGACAAATGCACCACTCAGATAGGGGATACTGATAATGGGGGAGGGTAATAATTGTAGAAGAAAAAGTATGGAGAAGTTTTTTTTTCATTACAATATCTCTTACTTAACTGCTCCCAAATTAAACTGGTTCCTTAGAATGAACAAATCTTTCTTTTAAAATGTCACCACTAAAGTTGAAATTCAGCATGAATATATTTTTTAAATTCTTAACAAGTAGCTATGGTGAAAAAATATTCCTTTCTTATCATGAATTTGCATAATACTGACCCAGATGAGAAAGCAAACAATGGCATGTGGCTTTTTTCGTTATAAACAGTACGAGAAATAATTTGCACTTTCCGTAATTTCAATGAATTTCTCATAAAACACTTGGCAAATTCAAAAAAGTCCTGGAGTTTCTTAATAATTACTCACAGAATAAATTTGAACAAATAAATATGGAAATTAAACAGTACTATCAAAATAATGTTTGTCCTTTCCCGAAGTTCTATGTGTAAACCAACTCTTATAAACAATTAGGGGACTCAGTCTCTCTGGTCCCTTTGGGTAGCCTTTTCCGTCCTAAGGTTCATACCCATCATCATTCCAGTCTTGGAACTACATCCAAGAGGAAGCTTAACAATGATTGTTTATTTTGTAGGTTGTAACGAAGCTAGAGTGCCAGCGAAGGCCTTTGAAGTGTGAAGAGATTTCCTGTAGTTGAAACCAGAATGTCGTTTATAGATCCTTATCAGCACATTATAGTAAGTCATTTGCTGTTTATATATACTTTTTATGGGAGGAAGGTCCCTGTACTTCTGGGACTGAATATTGCTGGTGTTGATTGTAAAGTAAAATTCTATGACAAATCCTGGATTTTTTTTTTTAATGAACTTAATGTGGTACAGATAGGCTACAAATCAAGATAAAACTAACCCAGTTCTTTTCATCACTGCAAGTTTCTCTAAAAAGAAGTACTCAGAGGGAAAAAATACCAAGACATCTGCAATAGTATTGAACTTTCATGGAACAAGAAAAAAATGTAGTTATCACCTAGCAATGATCAACCTGCGTATGTTATATCCATCACATGAATTGGTGGGGAGAAGATAAAAGAACTATTTTTTAAAATATATTTTTTATTGATTTCAGAGAGGAAAGGAGAGGGGGAGAGAGATAGAAACATCAATGGTGGGAGAGAATCAGTGATTGGCTGCCTTTTGCACGCCCACTACTGGGGATCGAGCCTGCAACCTGGGCATATGCTCTTGATGGGAATCGAACCTGGGACCCTTCAGTCTGCAGGCTGACGCTTTATCCACTGAGCCAAACCGCCTAGGGAAAGATAAAAGAACCATTGAGTTGCAGATTATATTTTGATATCCATTTCCAGGGTAATTGATTCTGTAACCTTTCCCTTAGTTAGAAATATTTAAACAAACTTTTCTATGGATGGTTTATTTTTGTAAAAGAGTTGAGTGATTCAAATTTTAGGATGTAATTTTCCAAACTTCATTGGAAGTATACCTTTTTTCTTCTGATAAAAATTAAATAAAAGAGGAGACATTTCTTTGCTGAATTTAACACTAGAGATCCAGTTAGGTTTATAGGGACTAGAAATAAATGTTATGGATATTAAGGATCCACAGTCTTATTTTTACTTAAAACGAAACACCGTTCTTTAACCCCACATCCTCTCTGGCTACCATCCTTTCTCCGTCCCGGCTCAGATAGCAAGGATTGATGTGTTAGGGTTCTTTGCAGCTCCTTCTTCCTCTCTGTTCACAACTTGAATCACTGAAAACTGATCTCAGCTCTTCCACTTTACAGAAAGGTCTCATTTGGTGAATCCAATGCTCTTTAGTTCCCCCATTCCACCCCTACCCCCACCTCTGCTGCTCATTCACCTCTTCTTGAAAGTCTTCTCAGTTTTCCCTGGTCTGTTTCAGTTTCTTGTTTTCTTGCTGTTGATTCCTTCTCAGTTTCTTTGAAGTTCTCTTTCTATTTGACTTTTTAATATTGAAGTATAACATTCCACACATGAACCCATCATCCAGGTAAAGATACACATTATAAGTACGCTGAAGAGTTGTTCATGTCCCTTCCAGTCAACTCCACAAGGTAACCATATTTGATTTCTATTGTATAGACTAGAGCTGAGCATGAAATTTGGGCACCCGAGTAGGGTCCCTCAGGCCTGCGTGGGGCCTCTCACAGTCTGGGAGCTCTTAGGGGATGTCTGACTGACTAAGGGGAGCAGGCCTAAGTCGGCAGTCGGACATCCTTAGCGCTGCTGCAGGGGCTCCCGCCACCACCACTGCGCTTGCCAGCCATGAGTCTGGCTTCTGGCTGAGCAGCGCTCCCCTGTGGGATCGGGCCAAAACTGGCTCTCCAACATTCCCCCGAGGGGTCCCAGATTGCGAGAGGGTGCAGGCCAGACTGAGGGACCCCACCGGTGCATGATCGGGGCCAGGGAGAGACGCGGGAGGTTGGCCAGCCAGGGCGGGACTGTGGGAGGGCTCCAGGGTGTGTCCAGCCTGTCTCACTCAGTCCTGATCAGCCGGACCCCAGTAGCAAGCTAATCTACTGGTCAGAGCGTCTGCCCCCTGGTGGTCAGTGCATATCATAGTGACTGGTCGACCGGTCAACTGTCTGCCCCCTGGTGATCAGTGCATGTCATAGCGAGCAGTTGAGCGGCCTTAGCATATCATTAGCTTATTACACTTTGATTGGTTGAACATCTAACCAGTCGACTGGACACTTAGCATATTAGGCCTTTATTATATAGGATACGTTTTGCTGTTCTTGACCTTCATATAGCTGTTTGTATTCAACATTATATCTGTGTGACTCATTCATGTTTTTGCGGTAGCAGGATTTCACACTTTTACATTGCCATGTAGTAGTATTTCATTATTTGAATATACTATAAGCTATTTATCTAGTCCACTGATAACTGTCAACTCCTCACTGAATGGCTATGGTGCCTTTGCTGAAAATCAAGCAGCCATATATGTGACCTGATTTCTATTCTGTTCTGTTAGTCATTCAATCTGTGTTTGCCCAGTACCAATCTATGTTAATTTCTCTAGCTTTGAAATGTGTCTATGTAAATTCTCCAACTTTTACTTCTTGGAGATTGTCTTGGCTATTTTCAGTACTCTGCATTTTCATATAAATTTTGGAATCAATTTATCAATTACACACAAACATACACACACACAACTGCTGAGATTTTTATTGATACTGTTATAAGTCTATAGATCAGTTAGGGGAGAGATGACAATGATAACAATATTGCATCTTCCAATTCATTAACAACCCATGAATCTAATACAAAATAAATGTTATTTAGATTATCTTTAATTCTCTCAGTAGTGTATTGTAGTTTTCAAATCTTTTGTTTCTTTTTTTAGATGTGCTTCTTGTTAGTTAATGTTTTAGTGTCACTCTAAAGATAATTAAAAATTTAATTTTCTGATTAGTTATTGTATTTATATAGAAGTATAATTGATTTTTTGTCGATACAATCAATTTATTGAATTTCTTTATAATTCTAGTTGTTTGTGGATTCTTTTGGGTTTTCAGCTTACACATTCCTGTTATCTATAAATAATGCCAGTTGTATTTCTTCTGCATAATTTTTTGTTTGTAATGCTTATGGACCAGTATATTGTCTATTTTGATCCATGTTTCATATACAAAAATATAGTTCATACTTGGTTTTGTTTTATGAATTTTGAATATATTTTATTAGTGCATGTAACTTCTGAATTATATATTTCTGTTTAATTGATATTTTATCATTATGAAAGGTCTTTTTTAAAAATCTCTAACAATGACTTTGTTTTTAATTTTACTTTGTATCTTGTTAATATAATCCCTTCTAGTTTCTTTGATTACTATATGCATCCTTTTACTTTTGATTTATGTTTTTCCTTCTTTTTAAAGTGTTATCCTTGTGAAAAGCATATAATGATGGTTTAAAATGAGGTAACTATTGTTTTTTGAAAACAGTATTCTACTTCCCTTTCACAGTTATGGTTTTTCTATAGATGAATTTAAACAATGAAGGTATATCATTTTCAGTTTTTTTTTCCATAGTGATTAAGTTTTCTGTATCTTATATGCAGATTCATTTTTCTCAGCCCCGACCTCCAGAGAAGTATGTGAAAACCACATGTCTATCACATTTTCTTCACCTTCCCCAGCATTGGAGTTGGACACTCAACCAGTATTTTAATTTATAGCCCTTTTAGACGAAGAGATCCTAAGAGCCTTAGAGGTTTCTTCATTCTTCTTGTTCTTGCTGTGTATGTAGGGGAAAAAAAACTGTGTGCTATGTGTATGTAAATTTTTGTGTGCGACAACATTCCCTGTTGTTTTCACAGAATGATACTTTTCAAAACATATACACGAGCACACTCGGCACAAATCAATTTTAGTAAAAAAGGAAAGTGGGGAAAGCTGAGCCAGCTAGTTAGTCATGAACAGTGCCAGACGGGCCCACACAGTTTTGGCTGCCTCGAGGCACAGAGGATTGACTCCTGGTCCTGCCTGTGATGCAGTGACATGTTGGAGAATCCTGTGGCCTAAAGCAGCAGATTCAGCCAGCAAGTTCTTTTGCTCCCAGTGATACCGGCTTTTAAGAAAGTGGTAGAAGCCCGGTTGTAGTGGCTCAGTGGCCGAGCATCAGCCTATGAACCAGGAGGTCCTGGGTTTGATTCCCAGTCAGGGCACATGCCCAGGTTGTGAGCTTGATCCCCAGCAAGGGGCCTGCAGGAGGCAGCCAATGGATGTGTCTCTCTCATCAATGTTTCTATCTCTCTCCTTCTCTCTATCTCTCTGAAATCAATAAAAGTATATATTTTTTTAAAAAGAATGTAGTAGAAAATAGAGGGATAACTATATGGCATAGTTCAGTGCTTCCCAACTTGCAGACTATTTGTGTCTCCATGATTTACTAAAGTTCTTTGGGGCCAGAGAGACATCCACGTTACAAGGATAGATCATTGCAAAGTATAAAATATTTATAAAAATTTCCATCTTTTTACTCTAAAAACATGAGTCACTTTCCTGGAGTGAAAAGAAAACAAAGCCACGCCTCTTCCCACCACCTATGAGCAGTCTAGGGGCACTGCCCCACGTCCACAGAAACAAAGGCCGTCTTCACATCAGACAGACAGACACTCGGATACACCAGCATGACCTCCTGCTTCCATACAGGGGCCTCTGAAAAATGTCATTGTAGGATGATGGGAAATTTTACCAAAAAATTATGAAGATATTATTCTAGATTATTACGGTAACAGAGGGTGGGGGGAAACGCTGGGTAAGTAATCAAAGAACTAGTGTTCCAGTGGGCAGTTGCGGCTTCAGTTACGTGCTCATAAGCACTTGAACTCTGCGTTTTAGCTGCTGCGTGCGGAAAACAGGGTATGAATAGTACCTGCTGCGTCTGTTTCACAGGGCTTTTATAAAAAAAATAATATGTACAAAAGCATTCTTTAGTAACTTAATTAGGTAAGGTATTCCCGGGGGACATCAGGAGATGAGATACTGCTACTGGGAAATCAAAAATATAAAGGCAATAGAAGTACTATTGCACAAGCACAGCACTGTGCAAAAGGTAATGTTGAGTTTTATGGCAAATAGTATAATTTTTGTGAGCATTAGCAAATTCCAGAAAGTGAGTACAAGAACAGTTAAGTGATCATCTTTAAACCTTTCCTACTGCCAGCCAATTCCCTCCCCAAGCCTCTAACCTGAGGCCAAAGCATACACATTTATTTTATTTTATTTTTATGTATTTTTATTAAAGAAGAAGGGAGAGGGAGGGAGAGATAGAAACATCAGTGATGAGAGAGAATCATTGATTGGCTGCCTGCTGCATGCCCCACACTGGGGATCGAGCCTGCATGTACCCTGGCTGGGAATTGAACCATGACCTCCTGGTTCATAGGTCGATGCTCAACCACTAAGCTATGCCAGTTTGGCCAAAGTTATTTACAGTAACATCCAGGTTTCTGCTTCTCCACCACAGATCATAGGTCAGAAAGCCCTAGAAAGTCACCAAGTTTACCTTTCAGTTCTTGAATTTCTATTTGGTTCTTTAAAAAATTTTCTCAGCCATTTTTTAAAAAAAGTTTCCAGTTCCATATGGTCATAGTTAAGCTCGACTTCCATTTCCTTGAACTCTAGTGTGGCTGTTTCTTGGGTGGGTCTGTTTTTGTGCCCATTAATTAATTGTGCTGGTTTGTTCTCTTGGAGTCATACCTCCCCATGCTCCTAATTATCTTTGATTTTGCTAAACATGATCATGAAAAATTATCTGTAGAAATAATTCTTCAGAGATCATTTTATTTGCTTCTGTCAGGCTCCCAGGGAAGCTAGAAATCTGGGACAGATGTAACCCCAGTTTTAGGTTAGCTGTTTTCTGGGCTCCCTCGATGACACTAAACTGGGCTGCCAGACATGGAAGGGCTGTTTATAGTTATTCCTGTGGTGCTGTCGATGGAGTTTTCAACTTGAAACAAGGGGGTGGTTTCTTAGGGTCCTTGTCTTTAGAAGACCAGTGATCCTTCAAAGCTACTCAGTCTCTAAGTTTCCTCTTCTCTGAATCAGCAAACGCCCGCTTGGCAAGATAGGGCTCACCTTTCTGGGTTTCGGTGCTCTCCGGGATCACTGATATGTATCGTGGTGATTAAGGCCCTCCCAGCCTTTTAATTTTGTGTTACTGTATTAGAGTTCTCCAGAGAAACAGAATTAATACGAGATACATACAAATATACATACATATACCTGGTATACATAATGTCTTAATTCATTAGAGTTGCTATAACAAAAGGCCACAGAATAGATAGCTTAACACCAACATAAATTTATTTCTCATAGTTCTGGAGGCTGGAAAGTCCATGATCAAGGCATGAGCATGATTGCATTTGGTGAGGCTCCTCCTCCCCCTTTCTCTCTGAGATTTGTCAGTCTGTTCCATGCTCTGGATCTATTTTGTTTGTCAGTTTATTTTCTTCATTTGATTCCACATACAAGTGAGATCATGTGATACTTCTCTTGAACTGACTGGCTTATTTCACTTAGCATAATACCCTCCAGGTCCCTGCATGCTGTCTCAAAGGTTAAGAGATCCTTCTTTTTTTACAGGTGCCTAGTATTCCATTGTGTAAATGTACCACAGCTTTTTTATCCATTCATTTACTGCTGGGCACTTGGGCTGTTTCCAGATCTTAGCTACTTGTAAATAATACTGCTATGAACACTGTCGTGGATTCAATAATATCATCTCTGGCACTATCCCTGAAACATAACGAAAAGTCTCCTATTCAGGTCAGAAGCTAGGCCTGATCATCCTAGCTTGAAATTTTATGTGATATTGGCTCCCAGAAACATGGCAAGGATTAACAAAAAAAAGTATTTGGATAGTCATTGATTAAAACTGAGTACTTTTCTTTCTGATTGGTGTTTCAGGATTCTTAGGATATATTCCTAGAAATGGGATCACTGGGCCAAATGGCAGTTCCATATTTAATTTTTGAGAAAACTCCACACTGTTTTCCATAGTGGCTGCATTTGATTTTCTTTTAATTATGTCTGCTAGAACTAACAAATTCTGTTGTTAAATCAGGTGTTTTGGACATTAGGATTATTTGTGTAAATAGCTAATCCATGATATTGGCCCCTAGGAACATGGCAAGGTTAGATAGCACTGTAGATTACACATATATAAAGTGATTGCTCTTATAAAATGTGGGAGAATAATAACACACTGCCTGTACCTCCTAAATGTATTAGAATGAAACTCCACACCAGGAAGTGAAACCGAAATAAGTATCCTATTTTATTTTATTTTTAAAATTATATATTTTATTGATATTTTACAGAGAGGAAGGGAGAGGGATAGAGAGTTAGAAACATCAATCAGCTGCCTCCAGCAACCCCCCATCCCCCACTGGGGATTTGCCCTCAACCAAGGTACATGCCCTTGACCGGAATCGAACCTGGGACCCTTCAGTCTGCAGACCGACGCTCTATCCACTGAGCCAAACCAGTTACTATTTTAAAAAGTATCATGACTCTTGGATGCTACCAATGCAGCCATTTTTTTCTTAAACCTTTCTGAGACCTGTTTGATGTTGCCTGCTGCTGATTGTGGAGATCACAATGTCTGGGTAGTACTGAGACTCTATAATCTTTATCAGAGTAGCAGTCTTTAGTTTTAATTGGAGGAAAAAAACATTTGCATGAAGAATCTACCTTGTCCTCCACCAGATTTGTTTTGTGATTGTTCCTTCTGGTTCTTTTTATAACAGTAGAACTTTTAACAGATTAAGAAAATCATCAAATTGATTTTATATAAATTGACTGATTCTTTTTTTCCAATGTCTAATCATTTTAGTTACAGATGTCAACATAATTCTCCAGAATGAATTTAATATAGTAGCTGTTTTCATAATGACTGGGTTATTGTAATATTGAAAAGAAAAAGGGCTGCGGTCTTTGGAAAAGATTATAGATAAAGAAAGACCCTCAAAGTAAGGTAATCCAAGACCTGAAGGCAAGGCTTAATCTTGGTGACTAAGTCAATATATTGAGCTTATATTTGACATCTCAATTGAAATATGGCATCTCTTTTGGCCAACTACCAACTAGCTGAGTCATTAGTTTCCCTGGGAACACTGTTGTGGATTCAATAATATCATCTCTTTTGGTGCTATCCCTGAGACATAATGAAAAGTCTCCTATTCAGGTCAGAAGCTAGCCCTGCTCATCCTACTTTGAAATTTTATGTGATATTGGCCCCCAGGAACATGGCAAGGATTATAAAAAAAGTATTTGGATAGTCATTGATTGAAACTGAGCACTTTTGTACTTACTTTATAGATATTCTCTTATTAATCCTTACAGCTCCTAGAGATTGGTATGATTTTGATACCTCTGTTTTGAAAATAATTTTCTTAAGATACATGGTGTTTTCAAAACGAACTTGTAAAAACCAAGAAGGTGGTTGGTTTGCTCCTTATAGTATTTCATTTTATAATGTTAAGAAGACAGAATCGAGGCTGATGGAAATAAAAGCAAATTTAAATGCAGAGCTGAATGATAGACAAAATAACCCAATTAACAGAGTTCAGATCCACTACAGATACAATAGACAGAATAGGTGGTAACTTTCTATACCACTTTAATAAATGGAAACAGTATTTTTTTTTTTTACGATTAAAGGTATTATTATTCTATGTGAAAGTAAAGGAATATAGAAAGAGTAAAACATTGGGAACAGCAAGCAAGACTGGGTTATAATTCAAGTTTAACTTTTAATGTTTATGAGATACTGGGAAATTAGACACTCAGTCTCACTTTTGCGAGTACAACTTATCCTTAAATGTAAGTAATAATACCTATTTTATAAGGTTTTTGGGAAAATTAAATGAAAATTTACATCTACTAGAATGTCTAGCATAGGGCTTATACTCAATGAATCCTTATAATAACAATATCTTTCTCAGTATATGTTATTAATAATCATCTGATGTGGAGAAGCACGGGACTTGGTTGGAAAGTCTGTAAGGAGGAGTCTCAAAAAGGTCGGGGGCCTCTTAAGGGGACCTTGCTGAAGGTGGCAGCTCCGGCCTTGACTTTTCCAAACAAGTCTGAGCCCCTAGGTGTTTTGCTGGAATCTCTATGTTTAGTCTTTTAGACCCAACCTTGTAGAAGCAAGTGCTTTCTCAAGGATACTTACCCTACTGATTGTATCTAGAGGTTAATTTTAGTTCAAGCTGTTGTTACAATAAAAGCCTAAGGAGGCAGGCAATCATGGCTGCTTGGTGCCTATAGCCAAGCAGTCCCTTAGCCTCTCTTTCACAGAAACTTCTGTCAGAGTAATCCATTCATCCATCGCTCGGGGTCTGATGGTCCGTCCCAGCAATCTGACATATGAATAGATGTGCAGCAATTTCAAAAATTGTGTTAAATAATAGGTCAGAATATTACTAATAATATTTATTTTACATGGGAGTTTTTTTTGGCATTTGAAAGCCCATGTGGTATCAGAAGTTCTAGGATATGAAAAAAAGATCATAAATGATTTGGAGTGATGTGTTATTACATATCATAATTATTAAGTTCACTTTAGTGGAGAAAGCAAATCCTTAAGTTGGGCTTTAAGAGCACCTACTTATTCTCTTTCAAGCCCAGGAATTATTTGTCTAGAATTTTTTTCTTGCATGTGAATGTCTAGTTGTTCCAGCATCATTTTCTAAAAAAACTATCTTAACTCCATTATATTGTGTTTTGCTCCTTTATCAAAGATCAGTGACTATATTTATGTCATTCTATTTCTGGGCTTTCTATTTCATTCCATTGATCTATTTGTGTATTATTTAACCAATATTATACTGTTTTGATTACTGTACAATTATAATAAGTCTTGAAGTCAAGTAACATCATTCCTCTGACTTTGGTCTTTTCCTTAATATTGTGTTTGGCTATTCTGGGTTCTTTTCCTTCCTATATCAACTTTAAATCATTTTGTTGATATTCACAAAATAACCTGCTGAGATTTTGATTGGGATTGTATTGAATCTATAGAGCAAATTGGGAAGGACTAATAATCTTGACAACATTCAGTCTTCTGTCTACGAACATAAAATACCTCTCTAATTATTTAGATCCTCATTGCTTTCCTCATATAGACCTCTTACATTTTAAAAATATGTTGTGATTTTCCTCATATAGACCTTTTGCATTTAAAAAATATTTATACATAAATATTTCATTTTGGGGAAGTGTGCTAATGTAAGTGGTATTATGTTTTTATTTTTTTGTTAATCTTCACCCAAGGATATTTTCCCACTGACTTTTAGAGAGAGTAGAAGGGAGGGGGAGAGACAGAGAGAAAAATATCAATGTGAGAGAGACACATTGATTGGTTGCCTCCTGCATGCTCCCCAACCAGGGCCGGGGATCAAGCCTTGACTGAAACTGAACCTGGGACCATGTAGTCAATGACTCGATGCTCTATTCACCAAGCCAAACTGGTTAGGACAATGTTATTATGTTTTAAATTTCAAATTCCACTTGTTCATTTTTGGTATATAGGAAAAAGATTGACTTTTGCATATTAACCTTATATTCTACAACCTTGCTATAATTACTTATTCATTCCAGAAGTTTTAAAATCAGTTCTATTGTGTTTTCTACATAGACAATCAGGCCATCTGTGAACAAAGACAGTTTTATTTCTTCCTTCACAATCTGTATATATTTTATTTCCTTTTCTTGTCTTATTGCATTAGCTGGATACCTAGTAATAAAGCCAAAAAGGAGTGGGAAGAGGAAATATCCTTGTCTTGTTCCTATTCTTTATAGGAAAGCTTTTAGTTTTATGCCATTAAGTATTGTATTGGCTGTAGATTTGTTTTAGATTTTTTTTTTATCAAGTTGAGGAAGTTTCTATCTATTTCTAAATTGCTGGGAGTTTTTATCATGAATAGGTGTTGAATTTTATCAAATAATGTTTCTGCATCAATTAACATGATCATGTGATTTTTCTTCTTTAGCCTGTTGATGTGATGAATTATATTAAATTGATTTTTTAATGCATAACCAGCCTTGCCCACCTAGGATAAATCCCACTTGGTTGTGGTTATTATTTCTTAGATATATTGTTGAATTTTATTTGGTGAGAATTTTTACATCTATGTTTATGGGAGATATTGGTCTATAGTTTCCTTTTCTGGAAAGGCCTCTGTCTGATTTTGTTATCAGGGTAATGTGGCTTCATAGAATGAGTTAGGAACTACTTCCTCTGCTTCTATCTTTTGGAAGAGATTGAAGAATATTGGTGTAATTTCTTCCTTACGTGTCTGATAGAATTTATCAGTGAATCAATCTGGGCCTGGTGCTTTCTGTTTGGGAAGGTTAAGTATTGATCTGATTTCTTTATAGACATAGGCATATTCCAATTGTCTTGCTACTTGTGTGACTTTGGGCAGATTATATCTTTCAAGAAATTGGTTCATTTATTCTAGGTTATCAAATTGTGGGTTGAGAGTTGTTCATAGTATTCCTTTATTATTTTTTTAATGTCCATAGGATCTGAGGTGATCTTCCCTCATTTATTTATATTTGTAATTTTTATTCTCTCTATATTTTTTTCTTATTTACCTAGCTAAAGGCTTATGAATTTCATTCATCTTTTCAAAGAACCAACTTTTGGTTTCATTGATTTTCTTTATTTCCGTTTTCAATTTTATTTATTTCAACTCTAATTTTTACTATTTTTCTTCTGCTTACTTTGGACATAATTTTTCTAGTTTCCTAAAAAGTAGGGACTTAGGTGATTAATTTTAGATCTTTTTTTCCATATATACAGGATATCTCAAAAGTGTATATACTACTTAAAGCTGATAGCTCAATCAATGTTTCTTTCTTTTCAGGTTTAACCCATTGGAATTAATTATTACTCAAAATCTGTATACATTTTTAGGGGTACCCTATATATGACATGTGTGATATATTTTATTTAATACTATAAATTTCCCTCTAAGCACTACATTCACTGAATCCCCAAAATTTTTGTCATAGTTTCACTTTCTTTTTTATTTTTTTAATATATTTTATTTATTTTTGCAGAGAGGAAGGGAGAGGGATAGAGAGTAAGAAACATCGATGAGAGAGAAACATCAATCAGCTGCCTCCTGCACAACTCCTACTGGGGGTATGCCCACAACCAAGGTACATGCCCTTGACCGGAATTGAATCTGGGACCCTTCAGTCTGCAGGCAGACGCTCTATCCACTGAGCCAAACCAGTTAGGGCCATAGTTTCACTTTCACTTAGTTCCAAATATTTAAAAACTTCTGAGACTTCTTCTTTGATATGTGTTTAGAAGTATTGTTGTATTGTACCCCGCGAATCACACAAGGACACCTCAAGAAGTCGAATTAAAGAGTCACATTTATTGCAAATACGGGACTATGAGGGGCCATTTCGCTCTCCCAGATCTCATAGTGCCCGCCCCAGCCCCAGTACCAGATTTTTATAGGCAAAGATCACAAAGGTATTGATTACATCCCAAGGTTTGGAATGAGGAACCTGGTTTGCAAAAAGAGCAGTTTACAGAAGCAGAAGCAGTTTTCTTAAGCATGTTATCTAAATTACAGTTTTTGGGTCTCCAGAACACAGAGTCCACAGGGACACGTTAACTGGAGCCCTCTGACCTTGGGATAATTGTGCTGTCCTTCCCAGGTAAAGGAAAATGTGCTTTCTAAGACCAGTATAACCACAACCAATGGGATATTCACATTACAATCAATAGGGTATTTAATCGAATGGGATGATTTATATAATTCAGAAAATCAAAATAACTTTTCTGTTATTTTAGTAAGCAAATAAGTACAGAAACCAAGCAGCAGGGTTAGAGTTAAACTACAGTTTCTACCTGAGATGATTGCTACCATACTTCTGTATATTATTTAACCTCTAAGTACTTTGTGATTTTCCAGCTATCATTCTGTTACTGATTTCTAGTTTAATGCCTCTTTGGTCTGAGAGTTAGATGCTGTATGATTGTTCCACGTGAGCTTAAGACTAATGTGTATTCTGCCCATTGCTGAGTGAAATAGTTTGTTGATGGTAATTATATCTAGTTGGTTGATGGTGTTGTTGAGTTTAATTATGTGCTTATTGATTTTCTGCCTGCTGGATCTGTCCATTTTTGATAGAGGAGCATTGAAGTCTCTAATTATGGCAATGGATTCTCTCTCTCTCTCTCTCTCTCTCTCTCTCTCTCTCTCTCTCTCTCCCCCCCTACCTCCCTCCCTCCCTCTCTCCCTCCCTCCCTCTTTCTTTCTTTCTGGTGGGGGGAGTACATGCATGTAATTTTTAGCTGTAGTATAAGGCCACACACTTTTTAAAAAAGGATTCATGTTTTTTTCATGATTGATAATTTCATTTATGTAGCATAAAACTTTGGCTACACAGAGGTGATTCTCTGCCCTTTGGTTATATTATGAATCTGGATATTAATTACTCTATTAATAGAGAGATATCTTCAGAAAGTGTTGAAGGCTGTATAACTTTTGATCCCACTAATGCTGGTCTTTATGACTTGTTTTTATAATATTTTTTCTGCCTGTTTGTTTTTAGACTATTGTTATTTACTTCTCCGTATTATTAGTACCTTAGCTTCTTTTGAATCACTATGGACTTTTTAACCAGTTAAGCAATTCTGTTAAAATAAGAATGGTAGGAGTAGGTCATAAATGTGGGCCACTTCTACGATTACACAAAAATGATTGAGCTTTAGATAAAGACTCATAATCCTTTCTGTTGCTCAGAGAACTATGTGAGCCCTTGTTTCCCCATTCTGTTTTGTTCGATGGAGTTATTTAATAACTAGTTTCTAGTTAGGTATTTAATAAAGTCTCCGACCTGTTAACATTTATGATGTGCATGCAAACTACTAGGCTAATCGAAACTCTTAACATTGCTGCAAGTGGTTTGTGACAAATGGATTACGTTTCATAGAAGCAGTTACCTGCTCTTGCCTTCGGTCCAGAGGATTTCTGAATACTGCTCTGGGAATGTCTTGCCAAACAAGACTTTCATTCAACAGTAACGATGAAAACAAACAAACCTAAATAATGCAAACATCTTGCGCTGACCTTGCTGTTCTAAGGCAGGGCTTCTTAGTCATCCAGCACAAAGCCTGATTGTGCTCCTCGAAGGCTGCAGTCCTGATTTACATTTTCCCCCAAGCGCTTGATAAACCTGACAGCAGGGAGGTCCTAGTAGTTGAGCGGTAGCGACACTTTAAAGCGTGATCCAAACGCCTCACTGATTCTGAGATGGGAGAGAGGAGAGGATCCAAAAAGGAACAGCCCGCGGATCAAAGCATGTTTCTGGTATGCACACGACTTCCTCCCAACTGGAATATTTTTACATTAGTCTCTAGGAAACGAGACCAATTTACTTGGAGTCTCTATTGGAAGTTTGTTTTTAACTCACTCTCCTTCTCTTTCCAGGTGGAGCACCAGTATTCCCACAAGTTCACGGTCGTGGTGTTACGTGCCACCAAAGTGACAAAGGGCGCCTTCGGTGACCTGCGTAAGTGCCTTCGTCTCCTTTTCTGTTGCAGAGTTACTTGAGTTCCTCGATCAGCCAGGGCTGTCTCTTTAAATGTGTTATCTTCTCCTCTGATGCCCTGATAGCTGTTGGAATATCATTTTACCTTCACTTTAGTTCCGAGGACTTGGAGTCAGGCAGAATGACTGTCTGATGACATACAGATCTTTGGAATTCAAAGAAATTCTGTTTAACTCTATTTGGAAAGAGAGCTAAATTGACTTTGAACAAGCCGCCTCTGTGAGGTATTGTGGCTATAGGATAAAGTTTTAAAAAATGCAGTTTCTCTAGTTCTGTGCCTTTGAGTGTGTTTAGTATGTGTGGAAATAGTTTCAGAAATTGGTGTAGGACAGTTGAAAATGATGTGAGCGAGATCCTGGGAATAATGTTGAATTCGCTTGTTGGCAGTGTCCTTCTCCATGTTCTGAAAAGCCGTTTTCCAGGCTAATTCGACCACTGGAATGGCTGGGTGTCTTTGAGGTGGGAATGCAAAGAAAGGTGGGTAAATATGACGATGATGAATTTGGTGAAACATGGGAAAGGCAATTACCCCGCAGGACAGGTTTCGGAGAAAGGAGGGAGAATTCAATTTATCTGGCTGGGGAACAGGGAAGGCTTCCCTGCCGGGATGTCATTTAAACTGGGGCTTGAAGGACGAGCATGTGGATGGCGAGAACAGGACGAAGTCCCGGGGACCGCAGCATGTTCAAGGGGGGAGAGGAGCAGCGCACTTGTAAGAAAGGAGAGCACGTCGTGTTGTTAGAAAATAGGCAGGCAGTCATGGAGCACACGTACTAATATGACGAAGATTGAGATTTTATCAGAGACTCAGTGGGAAGACTCTGCTGGCATTTGAGTCATGAATCACATGATTGGATCTTCATTTAAATAAATGTTTGTTCTGTGCCTAGTCTGTTAAATGTATTGGAGGAGAAGGTGGAATGTACTTTTGACGTTGAAGACTAGGAGGGGCTTGAGCTTGTTGTAATCACGATGAAAATGGGCCAATAGAGAGAAGTTAAATACTAAGAAAAGCAGAATGCCAGCTCTGTGCTCAAGACTTGGGTGAATGAGGAAGGGTGTCTGCGAAGTCGGTAAAAGTGAGAGAAGGAAAGAGGTGAACAGGCAGTGATGAGTTTGGGTGCTCAACCACTGAGCCACACTGGCCAGGCTGGATCTGCTTTCTTAACTACTTCCCCATAGGCTGCAGGCACCTTGGACCCACACAGTGTACACAACACAGGTGAGACCCTTGATCTCTAGAGCCTTCCTTTTTAAGGTGAAGGACCCATGGAAGGAGTAGCCACTAGAGATTAATCGCTACAGGAGAGAGGACAGTGCTATCGCGTTCTGTTGAACTTTTTATTCAGCATTTATAACTTGAATTCATTTTGTTTGTGCTATCATTTTGTTTATTTATTTTTCGGCAAGGGGAAGGAATTATTCCCAACCCTTTATGTCACCTTCATGAGTTTGCAGGAAGTCAGGGAGAGATAAGGATAAAGAACAAGGGAGAGTCTAGAGAAATGAATGCAATGACAAGGTTAGGATGAACAAGTGAAAGAACAGTTTACAATGCAAACACTATATTGTTGAGAAGTAAGAGGAGGTTATAGTGAGAAAAGGTATGGGCATTAACTGTCCCTTTTGTAGGAGGATATTTCGGGGGGAGCTTGATCTATACAAATTACCAAATAAGCTGAATTGGAGATGTTTGTGTATAAGCGTTCTTTAACGACAGACAAGGATAGAACTATACAAAATGCCTAAGATCTGCGAAGACTAAGATAACAGAACCTTACACTCTCTTGTGTTGTTGATCGTGTCTGCATTTATTTAAAAAGGCAAATTTCCCTGAAGTTTCACGTGTCAGTCAAGAAGAATGACCTTAGTATTGGGCTTTACAGCTTTGCCTGCAGGGGCTTTCTAAAGGGCGCCACACAAATCAATTTAATTGTCCCCATGAGCTATGTTTGGACATTTTCATAACATCTCACTCATTTACTTGTTTTGACCTGAGGGCTCTGGGCCATCCAAGAGCAGACATAGCTGCTCCTCACAGTATGCTTGAACGTATCATTTATACCCAGTGCCCTTCCCTCCACTCTAATGTCCGCGTCCTATGAAAAGGTAGTTTGAAGTCCCAGTTTGCACCTGACTCACCATAGTCTTATTTTTAAAATAGGTAGTTTGCATTAGTTTGGCTGTATTGCCATAACTCTCACTTCTGAAGCTATGGGAAGTCGTAGTAGATGAAACATGAAACCGAGAGCACGCCAGCATCGCGCTGCGTGCTAAGTGCTAGGTGGATGCATAGTAACCTGTATTCTCTATTGTCCCTTTCCT
The DNA here is from genome assembly GCF_000147115.1 of Myotis lucifugus. Taxonomy (NCBI): domain Eukaryota; kingdom Metazoa; phylum Chordata; class Mammalia; order Chiroptera; family Vespertilionidae; genus Myotis; species Myotis lucifugus. Next base: position 2,216,848 of record NW_005871113.1, read on the forward strand.
CTTCTACCAGAAGATATATGTTTGCAGAGTGACCTCGGTGACAGTAAAACTGCAGTTGATAATAAAGTTTTCTCTGTGAGCATATGAAATGAAACACTCGTCCATGGTCTCAGACCTCATTTTATAAGCAAATGAAACAGCTGGCACACTGTGCTGACTTCCTCACTGAGTTTCTGCTCCTTTTAAATGGTGTTGGGGAAAATATGCATCACTCTGATAATGGAGGGTAGTCTCAGAATTCAGAACTGGATAGAGGCATGTTTCATTCCCTAAGATGAAACCAGAAAATGAATGCCAGAGTGGTGTTTGTTTTTAATATATTTTTATTGATTTCAGAGAGGAAGAGAGAGGGAGAGAGAGATAGAAACATCAATGATGAGAGAGAATCACTGATCGGCTGCCTCCTACACACCTCCTACCAGGGATCGAGCCCGCAGCCCCGGCATATGCCCTGACTGGGAATGGAACCATGACCTCCTGGTTCATAGGTCAATGCTCAGCCACTGAGCTACACTGGCCGGGCCCATAGTGTTTTTGAAATGACAAAATGCATACCTTGATAGGTACGTTTCAAAGCATAATTATGCATATGTGCTGAGGATTCTTGTCTGATCTCATTGGACACTAACCTCTTTCTCTTTACAAAATTCGCATCATAAACATTAGGGCTTCTAGGCTTCTAAGGATAGTTGTAGGATTGCAGATGGGTCTACTTTCCTTAGGTATTCAGGAGACAATAGATCTTAATGCCATCATTTAAACGATAAAAAATAAATACACTTGGCAGAACTGTGAACTCATTGTATTTTAACCAATTTTTATGAGATCCTATTGCTTAATGTCTTAAGGGACTGTTTTAAGATTTTCTTGAGAACAAACCTTCAGCTTCTGTTTTTCATATCTGTATCTGTGAGCAAATGATTTTTTATTTCAGATAAACTCATAGCAAGATCTGTATCAAGTTCCTAATTTTTAAACGTCTGTGTCATTTGCAGGTCTGAGGCTGACCTAATCTCCCCAAACAGTGGCTCTCAAACATTAAGGTCTACGTGAATCACCAGGGGATCTTGTTCAGAATGCACAATCTGACTCAGTGGGTCTGGGGAGTAGATTCTAACATCCAAATGATGCAGACACTGCTGATACATGGGCCACATTTTGGGAGATAGGATCTAGGCAATTTCTTCTATTCTGTGTTTGCTTAGACTGAGTCTAGACAGCTTATGAGCAGAGAAGACTTTAAATATTTTAAAATGGAACAAAGATTCTAAGGTTTTTGTTTTTTGCTGAATTCAGTTTATAAAAGGAAACCATAAATGACTTAATACTTTTTATTTTAAAAACTCTTATAGAGGATTAATGACCTGACGATTAATGACCTGACTTGATATCATTGAGAAGAATAATAGAAATGAACACAAATGCATTAAGAAATTTTAAATTCTTCTATACTGTAATCATGATTTTAGCAGATCACAAGCAATCAAAAAAGTAGGGATGCCCTAACTGGTTTGCTCAGTGGATAGAGCAGTGATTCCCAAAGTGGGTGCTACTGCCCCCTGGTGGGCGCTGCAGCGATCCAGGGGGGCGTTGATGGCCACAGGTGCATTTGTTTTAACTTTTTTTGTATTACCTTTCTATTCTGAGTTCAATAAATAGTTTCATAATTTCAAACTCTAATGTTTCTAATTTACACCTTTCTTTACTATATTTTACGAAAAAGGTAGAAACATTAATACATATATCTTTCTGTTTAATTGCTATTAAAATTTTAAAAAAATTAATTTCCAGGGGGCGCTGAGTAATATTTTTTCTGGAAAGGGGGCAGTAGGCCAAATAAGTTTGGGAACCACTGGGATAGAGCATCAGCCTGCGGACTGAAGGGTCCCAGGTTCGATTCCAGTCAAGGGCATGTACCTTGGTTGTGGGCACATCCTCAGTAGGGGGTGTGCAGGAGGCAGCTGATCGATGTTTCTCTCTCATCGATGTTTCTAACTCTCTATTCCCATTCCCTTCTTCTCTGTAAAAAATCAATAAACTTTTTTTTTTTAAAAGTAGGGAATATCTTTTCATTGCCTCAAAGGTCACAATGTATATTTCAAGTTAAATAATCAAATGTATGGACTGTATATAAATGCGTTATTTCCCTCATGCAACAAAGATATCCTACATACCTATTTTAGTATGACTTAATTCTCCCTCTTCCTCATTTGTGATTTGGTGATATTTGAGACATAACTTAAACCCAGGCAGGGTAGATCTAGGTGCTGGTTTTCATTGAGCTGTGGCATTGGGAAATATTCTTTTCCTCTCCTCTGCAAGGGGCTTTGGTTGAGATGTGACACACCTGTGCTGTACCGTGTGTTGACTGCATAGAGTTTACATAAATGCTTATTATTGAAAACAGTGCTGTTCTCCAAAATGGAAGTTTAAATTGTCACCTTGCACCTATTGTCAGAGGGTATAAGTACAAAAACCGGGTGATTCAAGCGGAATGGGAGATTTAAAAATGTTGTGCAGATTCTTGAAGAACCTTGGGGTTATACCATCTTGTGGTATTGAGCCAAGAAGAAACACACTGGGGCTTCACTTGTTTTTCAGCCACATGTGGTCTAGGATGAATTCACAACAGTACTGGCATGGGACTGGTAAGGCAAGGGATGAATATGGGGCATCTGTAAGATGACTAGAAGTAAACATGGAAGTCCCTTTGCAAATTGATTTTTACTACATATTCATATGTAAACTAGCTATCAAGCACTAAATATTGGCATGTATTCAATTTCTCTTGTTGCTTTTTCTGTCTCTGCGGTCCTATGGAGCAATGACTCTGAGTTAACACATCACAGTGCAGTGAAATGGATAGTTTTCACATTACTCAGGTCCATGAAATCTCACTCACGTGGTTATTCTAAATCTCATTAGTTTGGACTCTGAGTCCCCGCTCACTAAAATAGGTGGGAGAGTGTGGGTGATCTCCCCTCTCCAAGGTCCCACAGGTGTTCTAGGTACTTAGAGTTGCCTGTAAATTAGGAGGAGGGCCTGTTGTAAGGCTTGGTGGCTACCGTCATTGGCATCAGACCTTCGGGTAAATGTTCTCATGGGTTCTGGATTCCACTTTTGGCATTTCCACTGAAATGCCTCTCAGAGTAGTCTTCCGAGTGATCATACACCACACCAGAGAGACCTTACCACTGTGTTCAAGGTAACAGTGGTCCAGTCCAGCCTTCATGGCCATCCTGTAGTTACCAGTCCATGCCCAATGCACAAGGATCATGGTTTTCCAACACTTGTAACACCTTAAGAAAATCCAAACCCACATACCTTTTAGGAAAGGTAGCCCTCTTTCCTCCATTCTTGCCTCTCCAATGCAATAGTCTCAATCTTTTCACCTCTGGGACCACCCAGAGGAATAAACCTCTTGACAAGAAATAACTATCAACACAAATTGTTAATAATTCCCTGGAAAGAAGCTTAGAACTCAACCTTCCCATTTGTCAATATTGGGCAAGAGACAGGGTGTTGGATATGTATGAAGAGAAATATCATCTACTTAATCATTTGAGAATCTTCAGCAGCAGCAAGAGCAATGTAGAAATTAGTATGAAAATGTTATCCCCTCGAATAGCCATCCTTGAATTCCACAGTGATCAGAATCTCCAGGGAAGAAGCAGAGTGTATGAAAAATGTTTTCCAGAGCCAAATACTCCTCACTAGTTCTGTGTCCTTGGGCGAGTTTTCTCTCTGTCTTTCTCTCATCTAAGAGATGTTGTGAGAATTCGATGAGTTGACATATGTGAAGCACTTACATGCCTGGTGCATAATAAGCGCTCAATAAATATTACCTCTTATTGTTAAAATATTTCATATATCAATATAAGACATTTATTTCTTAAATATAACCTTAATATGAGCCAAAGAATATTCTTTATGTGCACAGGGATAATTTTTAGTTTTTCACCTTCCAGACAAGAAATATCCATCATGAATTTCCATGTTGAGCTAATTAATAGATCCTTCTTTTTTTAGCTTGAGAGAAACAAATGGTGAGATGATACTTCCATTGTCTAATCTGATAATCCTGGGCACAGTTCACATCTGGCCTGCCTTGACAGCTGTCCAGACTTCTGTTTGGAACCTGTCAGATGATACCTCCATTGTCTAATCTGATAATCCTGGGCACAGTTCACCTCTGGCCTGCCTTGACAGCTGCCCAGACTTCTGTTTGGCACCTGTCAGATGGGAGTCTAATCATACACATGTAAGATTTGAACCTGTGTCTCACTTTTTCTTATTTATTTATTTATTTATTTATTTATTTATTTATTATCACATATGAGCATTTATTCCAAGAATGCTTGCAGTATTGGGGAGCAGCAAGTCATCCATGAAAATATGCTCTGCACCCCCATAACCCAGCTGCTTATATGGGGTAGAAGGATAAAGATTACATGGGGAAGTATGGGTATTTTAGGCATGGGGAAGTAGGCACAAGAAATAAAAATGGGTAGAATGGTTACAGATTACAGGCAGTCCTGGGCAGGGTGGCGCCTCTGGGAACTCCATTGTTTCTTTTGGCAGCAAGGTTATTAATCTTTCCATGATGATAGGCAATTCTTGGAGGAGAATGGACTGCATTTCATGGTTAACTCCCAAGTCCCCTTAGCTCCCAGGTGCCTGCGCATACAACTCCCAGCCGGATCAGAATATGCTTTCTTTCATCGGAACGAAACAATATAGTTAACAGAGTATGATCTCACTCACTTTTTAGAAAATAGACCCTTAGCCTGAGTCTGGCAAAATAATAAGATCTCAGAGAACTTTGGATAAATAAAAGTATATGTAATTATATCTTTTTTCTTGGATAGTGCTTCCTTTTTTTTGCCTTACTAGAGTGAGAATTTAAAAAATTATTTTGTACTCCATTTCTTGGAGTACAAATACCTTTGGTTATGTCTATCCATAGCTTTCTAGAATTTTCCTGGGTTTCAATGTACAGAAACTTTGTAACACTTTTAAATTAATCTAAGTAATCTCTTTTGGATTAATTATGGTTTGTCAAATGATTTTTAATAAATGGCACTGCTATTGGCCTCGAGCCACCTGCCACCCTTAAGTATACCTTTTCTGGACCAGATATTTTCCTAGCATTAGCCCTCAGGTTCTGATGGAACATGAGTTTTGGTTTACTAACATTTTTGGAATATTTTGAGTACCCACCCCAGATTTTAAAAATTCTAAGTGTAACGAGATAATTTTCCACTGGGCTTTTTATAAAAGATAATTTTAAAATGAGTAAAGTGTTCCAGAACACACATCTATCTCTCATCTCATATCTTGTACTTATTTTCTATGTAGTAGGGAAATAAAATGTGTTAGGAAGGCACAACTGTTCCTCACTGATTTAGAATGTTATGTAGTTTGTTAAGTTGTAAAACAGTTTTATGAGTACAGTTAGTCCTTTTCTTCTCTATTTAAATTTTATTAGATTTTGTGATTTGCTTTGCATGTGTGTATTTGTATTCTTTTGGTCTGGCGAATGCAGTGAATAATACTGTCCTGTGATATTTTGATAATATCAATTGATCACTGGGTGGATTTTCACCACATTTATTCAATAAATAAACAGAGCTTTATTCCAGTTGTATATTTGGTAGCAATGCTTTATTGAGATAATAAAAGCAGGTTCCTGTCAAAACAAAGAGAACATCACCACACTAATAGGGACTTGAGTCACCTGTTCTCTTTTTTTTTTTTTTCCAAGACCGATCAGTGATGGATCCTACCCATTTAAATCATTACATATATGTTTTATACTTGAGCTTCTTCATCTTAAAATACTTTTTGTATTTTTCACATATATACTTTCACATGTTAATGTTCTATCAAGTGAAGGAAAGCCTTGATTTAAAGCTGAGTGATATGCAGCCACTTTTCATATGCTAAGTAAATTCTTTTTGCCAAAAATCATATACTATTTCTATATTGAAAAGGTGAGAGTAATATCTAATGATATTAAATTTAAAAATAGGTTAATTTTTTTAAAGAAAGGGACACATCTGCTCTAAAAACGTAAGCATTTATGTGAAAACTATGCTATTTTAGTATACTTTAACACTTTAACATTTTATTAAAAATAAAAATTGTGTGGTATCAAGATTGAAATAATTAATTTAATTTGTCCACTGAGCTTGAGTCAGAGGGTTGTTGTAAATCTTACTGACTCCTTAGAAGCACTTTTCGATTCTCACTCCTCAGTTAATATATTTTTTATGAAATATTTTAGATAAAATTCTAGGCAAAATGATTTGAAATTGTGTACAGGGGTAATAAAATTCTCCAGATGCAAAATAAAATAATGATTTTGAAATTTGGAAAAGAAGTGTTAGAGAAATATAACACAGTGCTTATTCCAGCAAGGCTCTGTTATTAATATCTCATCAATAAATGCTGAGCATCTGCTAAGCACTTAATATTCATTCTCTGCCTTAAAGAATTGCAACAGAAACAAACATAGTACTTATGGCAAATAACTTTATTTAGTGCCTATTTCATACCAAAGGGAAGTGTGTCTAATGGTTAGAGCAAGGACTCTGAAACTGGCTTGCTTGGGTTCAACTCTCCCATTATTTATTAACCACATGAATTTGGGCAAGTTAGGTCTTAATTTCCTCCACTGTTAAGTGGGGGTAATAATTATACCTTCCTCATAGGTTTTGTTTTAGGAGGATGAAGTGAGACTATGGAGTGCTTAGAAAAGTACTTGGCACCTAGTGTATGCAATATGTCTGTTAAATAAATAAACAAAAATGCTAAGCAGAGTTCTTAGGACTTTATATTATACTTCATTTATTCACGTCAGTAACACAATGAGATATGTGCTATTGTGAAATTTTACAGATGTAGAAATTTATTTAAAGACACTAAGTAAAAAATCCAAAATCACACAGCTATTATGTTTTAGGGCTACAACTGACACGTGTCTCACCCTCATGTCTAATTGTACAGCAACTTTGCCTTTGAGCTACTGATGGTCTAGCTGGGAAGATGAAATGGGTGAAAATAAATTTTTGGAAAACCAACAGAAGAGAGTATATACTCAGAAATCGTGCATTTAGATTATACAGTATCACTGATTTTTAAATTGTTGGCAATAAGCTTCTAAGAAGACTTTGCAACTTGAATAGATATTAAGAGTTTTATAACTTAGAGTTTTCATATGTGGAAGCATGTGGGACATTTCATTTTGGGGAAAATTCATAAGAAAAGGTTGTAAAAATGGGATTGACTTAGTATGTCTAATACACATTACTTAGGGAACTTCACTATTTTATAATGGTTTATGCTAGTGGATAAATGTCGGATAGCAAGGATGGTGCCTTGCTTTAGTGCAGTGGTTCTAAACTGTGGGTTGATTTTATCTCCCAGGGTACATTCAGCAATATCTGGAGATATTTTTAGTTGTCATAATTGGGGGACCCTACTGGCATCTAATGGGGAGAAGCCAAAGACAGGACCCCAGAGCCAAAAATGATTCAGCCCAAAATGTCAGTAATGCCAAGCTTGAGAACTCAAGGTTTTAATGAAAATGAAGTTATTTTTGCATAGAGTGTAATGCACATATATAGTTAAATCCATATATGTAAAATTAATAATATAAACATGTTTTATAATATTAAATAAGCACTTCTGGAGAATTACTTCTCCAACCTAACCAGATTCCAAGAAACATCCTTGAATTATAAACATTTAAAACATTCCAGGCATAGATACTGATATGAAAGGTATTTTTATTTTTTTCCAAAAAAGTATCATTGAGATTTGAATAAAAGGGCAAGAAGGCAAAAGCAAACAAAAAAAAGGACACATATGTAATACCCTTTGTAATACTTTAAGCAATAAACAAAACAAAACAAAACAAAACAAAATTCAGTTCTGTTTTAGATCTACATTTTCCTTTCTTTGTGTTGTTTTGAATGTATCTTTCTCTGTTTTTTCATGAATATCAGCATTTTTTACAATACACTGTAAGTAATTTTTGCTGTATGCCAGGTGGTAGCCCACCTCATTAATGTACTGAGTCAATGCATTAAAGTCAATTGAGAGTACTAGATGATATTGGTCTTTTCCCCTAACATCCATTTGGCTGGTGGTACATTCTGGTAGTTTCATGTCCCTTTACCAAAGGAGACATGTGACCTGAGATAACACTAATCTAGATTTGAGGCTGTGAGAAAGAGGAAAACGAAAAAAAGAGTTCAAATTGGAGATGCTGCTTGGTAGAACAATTTCACCACAGTGTTGATAAAACTGCTTTGTACTTCAAATGAGAAAGGTATTCTTTGATTATTTGAGTTCCTAGACAATGCTGTTGCTGTTGTAAAGGCATTGCTCTTCTCTTTTCAGTATATACAGACTCACTGCCAAAGTTGTGTTTTACTAAACCGCAGTGAATTCTTCACCAAGCCTTCCAGCTGCTGTATGTCCAGCAATTTGCAGGGACTGCCCATCCACATCTGGAGCCATAACAGTTCCAGGTGTTTTTTTTTTAATCTTTATTGTTGAAAGTATTACATACATTCCTCCCCCCTACCCCCCATTTACCTCTCTAGTCCATACCCACCCCTCACCCCAGGCCTTCACCATCCTATTGTCTATGTCCATGGGTCACCCATATATGCGTACAGGTTCTTTGGTTGATCTCTTCCCACCCACCCACTTTGACGTCTGTTCCAGGCCTCTCTGTCTCTGGATCTTACACAGCTGTAAAAAAGAAAGAACTCTTACCATTTGCAACAATGTGGATGGACCTGGAGCTAAGCGAAATAAGCCAGTCAGAGAAAAACAAGTGTCACATGATCTCATCATATGTGGAATCTAATGAACAAAATAAACTGATGAACTCTGATCCAGAGACATAGAAGCATGGAACAGTTCTGGAGGGAGCAGGGTCTGCCATCTATAAACAAATACCTCAGCACTCGACCCTATTCCTTAGCGTTATTAAGGGAGGCAAACTGGGACTCGAGGATTTTAAAAATGCTTTTAGCATTTATTATTTGGAAATAAAGCTTAAATACAAATGCACTTGGAAGAAATGATTGGCGTAGATATATATTAGAAGAAAAATAAATGGGGTGGGACAAAGAGCCTGGAAGGTGGGGACATATTGCCCAAGAGTAAAAAGAAGTTAGAGAGGAGTGACTGTTGTGCCTATGATAAAGGTCACCTCTTCTACAGTATTGCTCGGGGCTAGCCCGTCATCCATTATTTCAATAATATTTATTATGTTTCTCTAATGTTTCAGACTTGATGCTAGACTCTTAGACAGAATAGTGAATAGAAAAGGTCTGGTTCCTGCCATCATGGAGGTTACAGAATAATAGAGGCAGAAATAAGTAAGAGTTTTTAGTGTTGGTATAGATGAAGGGGCAGGAATTTGGCTTCAAAAAGACGAAGTTAACCATCTTACTCAACTTGCTAAGTGCCTCTGAGTCTCAGTTTCAGCAATCTGTGGCTTTCAGTGCAATTATTTTCATTTTATACAGATGGATATAGATGAGGCCTCTAGGGAATACAGCTTACAATGGGCGGTTTTACCTGATAGGAAAACAGAACAACTAGTTGACTAGGGATGTGTGAACTAGATAAGAAAATCAGAGAGAGAACATTTCATTCCACTCAACCTTTAAGTGTACAGTCTGTGGATCCTTATCTTGGATATTCTGAGGGCAAGGACATGTTGAATAATGTTTAGTTGTCAGCTAAAACGGCAGAAGAAAACATAGATATGCTCCAAGTAGAAGAGAAGCAATGTTCCCTTAGGCAGAACAAAGGCTTCTGCCCTCAAGATGACTGTGTGAAATGTTTGGAATGTGTGAATTTTGGAGATGCTGCTTGGCCTACGTGTTGACTTGGAGAGTGGCATTCAAGTGCATGGTGCAGGAGGATCACTGACTGCAAGCAACCCGACCCGGGGTCTGGTGGTGGGAGCCCTTCCAGGGCTTTCTCACCATGGTTAAGCCTGCCTTCAGAGGCAGTGAAGGTCAAAAGTGTGTTTCACAAAGACAATGGTGGTGGCATACTGGAAAGTGGCTCCACTGTGAGAAAATGAGCAACTATGAGATTATATGAATGGTCCAGGTGAGGAGTGGTGCTTAGTTGAAACGAGCCAGTGATAATTCAAGAGGAATTGAGGAGCCAGAGGTGAAATAGGTACAAGTGTTAGAAGTGAAGTAAGTACAACTCGGAGACAGATTGAACTTAGGAGCCACGAGGAAAAGAGGACAACGCTCATGTTTCTAGCTATGGCAACTAGAAATGATGGTGCCATTAAATTAAATAGGGAAATTGGGGAAAAGTACAATGTTTTACTTTTAGTGTTTTGGGTTGGTATTTTGCTTTGGTTTTCTTTTGTCATACATTTAGGGAAAGGAAGATGGGGAAAATACATTCCCTGTGAGATATTTTCAAGGTACTTACTAGGTATGAGAGGTATTTTTAAGGCTTTCAAGAGCAGATTGAAGATCTCAGAGTAGAGGTGGGGCTCACAGATGTGGCTTAGAGAGACAATATTTTATACGCAAACCAGAGCCAATTTTGGGTTTTCTTTAAAGATTCAGAATGGTTATGAAACATGGAGCCTCTTTCAAATGCATTACTCAGCATGAGATTATATATGGACCTGTAATTAGGAATCTTGTGTTTCTTATGTTTGTGCCACCGCCTCCTTGCAGCCTTGAGGAAATGAAGGAGTGCATGATGGCTGTCATTTAAACCTGAAGACGATGGCTTTTGAAGGATCTGAGATTAATTAGACTACAGGATTGTTGCTGCCATGGGACCTTATTTGAAGCAAAGGGTTTAAGTTGCTACTGGGGGTGGGTGGATGTGTGCATATCAAGTTTCTTCAGACTATCTACATAAATGTGATAAGTCCTCTTCAAATTGCTTTTGACTATATGAACATTACATTTTTTAAAAGGTTTGCCCCCTTTTTCTAATAGAGACCTGTAAGAGATAAGAAGAGAAAGTCCACAATTTAGTGTAAATTGAAGCAGGGAGGGAGTTACAATGATAAAAGACAAAAGATAAAAGATACAACGAGGAAACATCTAGATTCTAGAGAATCAGGGATTCACAAAATATGATATTTTGGGCACAAAAGGAGAGAACTGCCAAAGGTGTTGCATATATGCCAAATAAAGTTGAAAATTGAGAAAAAGCTCATTGAATGGTTATCAGACTAAAATAACGGATAGCAGAGCATTCATTTCCGCAAAGAGCAATTTAGAAAACATAGATTAAATTAATCTAAAAGTGTCCAAAGGATTGAAAGTTGCTGAATGAACTGGGATTTGAAGGACCAAGATCTCAGGGAGAGAAGTCACTGAAGTAGTGTTCTGCACACCATTTCCCCTCTGACTACTGCTGAGTCTAGCTAGGCTTGGGGGGTGATAGGGATGTGGGAAGTAGCCAAGCACTAAAGAGGCAGAGAAAACACCAGAGCTTTGGCAATTTCAAAAGGACTTGGGGACAAAAAAGCTGGGTTTCAGGACCAAATCAGTTAAGATTTGTTGGGCAAGATCCCCTAGATCAGCGCTTCTCAACCTGTGGGTCTCGACCCCTTTGGCGGTCGAACGGCCCTTTCACAGGGGTCACCTAAGACCATCCTGCATATCAGATATTTACATTACGATTCATAACAGTAGCAACATTACAGTTATGAAGTAGCAACGAAAATAATTTTATGGTTGGGTCACAACATGAGGAACTGTATTTAAAGGGCCAGAAGGTTGAGAACCACTGCCCTAGATAAAGGGAAGCATAGAGAATCCTGGGAGTCAGTGCCTTCATCATGTGCACAAGCCAAATTCTTTTTTTCTGAATATATTTTTTATTGATTTCAGAGAGGAAGGGGAGGGAGAGAGAGAGGTAGAAACATCAATGATGAGAATCACATTGATCGGCTGCCTTCTGTACACCCCCTACTGGGGATCGAGCCCACAACCTGGGCATATGCCCTGACCAGGAATTGAACCATGACCTCCTGGTTCAAGGGTCAATGCTCAACCACTGAGCCACAGTGGTAGGGCTGGACTGGATAAACATTTTATTGAACATTCATACAATGGAACAGTTTATATCAAAGTAGTGAATATATGTGTCAATATGGATGAATCTCATAGGTTTAATAGTGAGCAAAAGAGCCAGACCCAGGAATATATACTGATTCTATTTATGTAAAGATAAAAAACAGGTAAAAATATTTTATGGCGATAGGTGGCAGGGGAGTGTTCACCCTTTGGGGTGGGGGTTGGGGGTGGGGCTTGAGAGAACTTTCTGGAGGGCTGGTAATGATCCATATCTTGGTCTGGGTGGGGATATCATGGGTGAGTTCACTTTATGAAAATTCAATAAGCTGTACAGCTACAATCTTCTAACTTTACTAAATGTGTCCTCTCTTAATAAAAACTTTACATTAAAAAAAAGAACTAAACTGTTTTTAAAATGTATGCATTTATAGTAGGGTTAACCATTTTCCTAGGGTGTTTGCCAGCACCTCAGTGAACCTAGTACAGGGAGGTTGGCAATCATAAAAACTTTACGTTTTTAAACCTTTAACTTTAAGTTTTCCATGTAATTACCATGATCATGAAATCATAGATATTCCAAAGGAGTGAGTACATTGGAGAATAGTATCAGAGGCATTTCTTTCAACAACTGGCTCTTTAATTTTTGGTCTCACTATGGCATTTCTACTCTGATGGTAAGTGAAGCAGAAAGCTTGACTATCAGCCCATCAACTTGAACAGATTTCCAACTAACACGCCCACATGAACTTTATTCTTGGATTTGTTTTCATGTGGCCACTTGAAAATGTATTTAATGGTTGGAGAGAAAAAGAAGTGAATTACTGGGCTTGCCTAATATAGTCTATGAGCAGAATAGCTCCAGGACAGAAGGCCAGTAAGGCTGTTGACTTTTCAATGCTAAATTGTTTCTACTTTTCTGTGGGTGTTATTATGCCATCATTCTTTAGTTGATTCTAATAAAATACTTTAAAATCCAATTTTTTAAAAACTTGTGTGCACGAGAATTACCTGGCTAAGTTGTTAAATAATGAATGCATTTGCAAACCCATGCTGAAGACTGATAGAAGACACACCGCAGATGATTCTGTGAAGTTAGTTTAGTGAATTGCATTTTGAGAAACACTGCTTTAAGCTTGCCATTAGAGTATCATAGCTAACAGAATGTGAGAGTTTGAATTTGGGGGAGACTTTTCCTATAGGGATTTTTTAAACATAACACAATAATCATAACAGGTTATGGGTCATCTTTATTTGAAGCAAAGGGTTTAAGTTGCTACTGAGCAAAGTGGATGTGAGAAAGCAGAACTTGGAGTTTAGAAGTTGCCATCAGCTTTTAATCATATAATATATATTTCTCAGGCAAAGCTGACAAATGGACCTGTTATTAATTAGGGTGCTCTTGAATTAGTGAGGTTTATGAAACGTTTTATAAACCTGGAATTCGGAAGCTACTCCGATGCATATAGTGGAATCATGTGGGATCCACAAAGACCTGTATCCCACACCCCCAACATTTTTGTTCAGCAAGACTTAGATAAAAGTCTTTGTCTACAGATTACATCTTTGCTTTACCACCGGTTTGGCTGGAACTAATCAAGGTAAAGCTGAAACCATGACTCAACCCCCGATTACCCCAAGGCATTGATTCACAAAGCCATGAAATAAATAAACCGGAGGGGGGAAAAACCACATTTCTTTATCTACATTTGACTTTTCCTTAATGCATATCTAGGTACTTCTCTAAAGCATTAGGCTAAGTTTTGCTGTCGAAATGGACTGCTTTCCCTTTTCAAAGCTGTCACATGTTACCATGCCAATGAAGATTACAGATTATACTAGTACAAAGGAAATGAGCTATAGGATTATGGCAATCCAATTTTAAACTAGCCTCTTAAACTTCTTTGCATCCTGCAGTGCCTGCGGCTGCTACCGATGTTTCTCAGAGCACAGATTAGCAATGATGCAGGTGGCAGCATCAAAGTGTGCAGCTGTCAGTGATATTTCGCTGCCCAGCACCCTCTGATGTCTTAACTTTGAAGTCTCTTGCTAATGAAGCAAGAGGAGGAACTAGAAATACTAGCACTCGTGAGGAAAAAATTTAGAATATTGACTTTATTTAAAAGTAAAAATAAGAGTCCAAAGTGACAGCTTTGAGGATTCCAATTTTTTTTTTTAAGTCCCATTGTCCTGACTGGTTTGGCTCAGTGGATAGAATGTCAGCCCAGGAACTGATGGGTCCTGGTTTTGATTGTGGTCAAGGGCATGTACCTCAGTTGCAGGCTCTTCCCAGGCCTTAGTTGAGGCATGTGCGGGAGGCAACCAATCAATGTTTCTCTCTCTCTTTATTTCCCCTCTCACTCTCTCTAAAAAATAAATAACGATAATAAATAACAATAATAAATAAATAAAGAAATAAAGAAATAAATAGGCTCGTTCATGTTTTGACACATAAACATAGTGTTGGCATCTAGAGCGTATGACTCGCTGAGAGGCCAGAATGGCTGAGAAGATGCTTATATCACTGGGTGACTTACACCACTTCAACATGTGCATTCTTTTCCTTTCCGGTTCCTCCCAAGGAACTTCACTTTCTGCTTTCTCTTTCTTATTTGGCCCCAGAAGACCTCTCCCTTCACCTCTTCCAAGACTCAAATGAAGACCAAGCCTCAAAAGGCAATTCCTCCACTTATGGTTGGAGTTTATTTGTGTTTAATAATCTGGGTGACTGAGTTACTAGTCACTGGTTTAATGTACCTACTTGTCTCCCATTTAGTCTTGCCTCTAAAATTAGGCTATTAGCATTTGACTCACTTCCATAATTCAGATCTGCAGTTTTGTGTTTGGCTCCCAATCAAACTGCTCCTTGATGAGCAGTGCCTGGCGTACAGTAGGCATTCAAATATTTGTTGAATGAATGAATGGTGTTTACCATCTTCATGCCACCCCCTGCCCCACACATTTTTTGTTTTTTGCTTGGTTTCATTTTTTTCTAATATTTCAGGGAAATAGATTAGCAGCATTAGCCCCATGAGAAAGAACCAGGCCAATGGAATGATGAAGAGCTACATTTTGTACATTTAATGTAAAGTGCCAATTGAATATTCTCTTTAAAAGCACAGGTTTACTTCTAATCAAAAGTGGAAAAATATTTTTCTTCGTCATCTTCTACCACTTGCTATTCTAAACATGTAATTTTAATTCTGGTTTGCAACCTGAGCACTGGTGACATGGTGGAAGGATGGGGAAGGTGCAATCATCTGGTTGAGGAGGTGGATAGTCCTTCTCTGCTCTGGCCCATGCCCTTTGCCATCCTTCCTGCTCAGTCTTTGTGTTTTCTAGTTTCTCTCCTATGATCCTGTTGAGAGATACAGAAATCCTCCATTTTTCATGGGGATATGTTCCAAGAACCCCAGCAGATGCCTGAAACTGGTGGATAATACTGAACTCTATATATACTATGTTTTTTCTTATATGTACATGCATAACTTTTCACTTAAAGCAAACAATTTAAAGCTTCTCTTTGGCATATCCAAATTGCCAGCATCACTATACTTACACTTTGGGGCCATTATTAAGTAAAATAAGAGCTACTTGAACACAAGCATGGTGGTACCATGTCAGTTGATCTGATAACCAAGGCTACTAAATGCCTAAGGGGTGGGAGTGTACACACTGTGACTGTGCTGGACAAAGGGATGATTCACTTCCCAGGTGGGATGGAGCAGCACAGTATGAGATTTCCTCACACTATTCAGAATGGGGTGCAATTGCAAACTTATGAATTGTTTATTTCCGGAATTTTCCATTTAGTCTTTTTGGGCTGCAATTAACTGTGGGGAACTGAAAATGTGGAAAGTGAAATCATAAATAAGGGGTTAGAAATTGCATTATATAAATATATCAAACCAACACATTGTACACCTTACATATACACAATGTTATTGTCAATTATATCTTAACAAAATAAGCAAGTACATAATACAATTTCAATGTCTACTTATTTCTCTAAAATAGGATATCAAAAGTGTGAACAGAAGAAGACTTACAACAGTATCAGCTAGAATATTTGTTTAAAAATGCAGATCCCTAGTCCCACTACAGAGCTACTGATTATGGGTCTTAGGAGATGAAGGTCAGGGGTCTGTATATTAACCAGCACCTTTGGCATTTATATTGCACTCTTGCTTTTGAGACTCAACTGCCCTGGACCAATGATGTATATGCTCCACGTAGGAAAATTAAATTAAAAACTTCCCCAAATGCTTACACCTCATTTGTAGATATTTCCACATTATAGTAAAAAAAAGCACACTTAAAAAAATACAATGACTGCATAAAGCAGCTCTATGTCTATATGCGTATGTTTAAAAATGAAGCAAAGGGGAATTGATTACATCATTTGATAACCATAACTATTGTTGAAGGATAACATGTACTTTTTAAAAAATATATTTTTGCCGAAGCCAGTTTGGCTCAGTGGATAGAGCGTCGGCCTGTGGACTGAAAGGTCCCGGGTTCGATTCCAGTCAAGGGCGTGTACCTGGGTTGCGGGCACATCCCCGGTAGGAGATGTGCAGGAGGCAGCTGATCGATGTTTCTCTCTCATCGATGTTTCTGACTCTCTATCTCTCTCCCTTCCTCTCTGTAAAAAATCAATAAAATATATTTTAAAATATATATATATTTTTATTGATTTCAGAGAGGGAGGGAAGGAAGGAGAAAGGGAGAGAGGGAGGGAGGGAGGGAAAGAGGGAGGGAGAGAGAGAGAGAGAGAGAGAGAGAGAGAGAGAGAGAGAGAGAAACATCAATGATGAGAATCATTGATCAGCTGCCTCCTGCTCGCCCCCTACTGGGGATGCGCCCTTGACTGGAATCAAACCCGGGACCCTTCAGTCCGCAGGCTGATGCCAAACCAGCTAGGGCAACATGTACTTTTTAAAAAGTTTTATTTGAAAACCAATCATGAATCAGAACTATTATTTTTGCTTTTCCTTGGTTTTCAATTTTTTGAATCTTTTTGTGTGAATCTTTGTACCACTTTTTCTCCCTCCCTACCCCTTACCCGTTCTCTCCTTCTCTAAAACTCTGAGTCCAGTTTCTTTTTTCATAGTGATCCATAACCTATGATCTCATCTTTAACAGTGGGAGCAAGGTGTCATGAAGAGAATGATTCTCGCTGTCAGGTCTTGCTCGGATACTTACTAGCTGTGTGATACTGAATAGATTGCCTGCCAGCTCTCAGCTCCTGTTGCCTCAGCGCTAAAACAAAGAACTTACCTTATCATGCTTTAGTGAGGTTTGAATGAGACTAATGTGTGTAAAGTGCTTAACAGGGATGTCAGCAGTCATATTCAATTATTGATTTTTGCGGTTATGAATTATAATGGCCACATGAGAAAGGAAGTGTTAAAAAGAAAAGTTGAGTCCTTAAGTTAGGAGACAAATATTGTGATAGTTGTGAGGTTCTGAAGCTATAAAGATGAGCAAGACTTGGTCCTTGCCCTCAAGTTTTGATTGTCTTGTAGGAAAATACAGGTTATAATTTCATCCATAAAATATAGTGTGTGCAATGCTGTAAGATAATGAAGGATTCATTGAAATCAGGAAAGAGGGAGTGATCAATATTTTAAAGTTCAGGCTCGTTTGCCTTGCTGGGTGTATATACAGAGAAAATTTAAGTCTAGTAGTTGGACTGAGATGTTGACTACAGTGAACATGCTCTCTAAGTGGATGGAGGAATTCTGAATAAGTCACCTAAAAATGAATCCCTCTTATGGGACTCTTATGGAGGGCAGAGGCATAATATATAAAAAGTATATAACCTATGATGCTCTTCTATTATGTACTATCTTGTTTTAGACATTTTGAAAACTTCCTGCAGATTCATTGAAAATAACCTGACGTATTAATAAAAACAAATTAGGAACTATGAATCACATTTGCCTCCTTCTCACTTGTGTTTAACGTCTGCAGTTGACACTCCAGATCCCTACGTGGAGCTTTTCATCTCCTCAACCCCTGACAGCAGGAAGAGAACAAGACACTTCAATAATGACATAAACCCAGTGTGGAATGAGACCTTTGAATTTATTTTGGATCCTAATCAGGAAAATGTTTTGGAGGTAAGTGAATCCTTTGGGGCCTGTTAGATGGTCAGCATTCATTTGAAGTTGATGCTTGAGTTTGTCCCCTTCCTGCCTTCGTTCTCCTCAGTTGGATATAGTGCAGTTCAGCTGGGCAGCATAGCAGACCTGCTTCTAGGTTGCGCACATCAAGTTATGGGCATCCAAAGAGAAATGCAGTAGTTAGGTAGGAGTGAAAAGACTCTTTTATCCTCCCCATAGGCTCTGGAGAAAACATTTTCTGTTATAAAGATGAGGATCCAAATATAACAGAATAAAAATATTTTCAATTGCCTTTAAAGTAAGGTAAAATAAATTTTCCCCAAAAGGTTGCATTGATTTTCTATAGTAATTTCTTTCTCATATTCCAAAATAGCATTTGTCCTGTGAGGGAATAAATTTCCACTTTTCAACACACAATAATGAGTAGATCAATTAGGAAAATGAAAAAAAAATTATCATTTTATTTGAAAATATAGTATTCAGAAAGAAAAAACAAGTATTGTTACCAGTTGAATATTAAAGATCTTACATGTCTGTCACACGTCATTTGAGAACTTTTTTTAATGTGGTCGAGATTTTAGCTATAATTTTTAGAGATCCAAGGGAAACTTAAATGTGTGCTCTATTTTTTGTATTCTCTTAGATCACATTGATGGATGCTAATTATGTTATGGATGAAACTCTGGGGACAGCAACATTTCCCATATCTTCTATGAAAGTAGGAGAGAAGAAAGAGGTTCCTTTTATTTTCAACCAAGTAAGTAATGCAGCAGAATTAATTTTTCAACTTTTTATCAGATAAAATGTATTTTGTCTTGGGAGTTGGGTTTGATACTTGAAGATTTATGTAGCATATGTTTAGTTATTTCTCTTTTTTAAAATATCTATTGATTTCAGAGAGGGAGAGGGAGAGAGATAGAAACATCAATGAGAGAGAGTCATTGATCGGCCGCCTCCTGCACGCCCCCTACTGGGGATTGAGCCCACAACCTGGGCATGTGCCCTGACCGGGAATCGAACCATGACCTCCTGGTTCATAGGTTGATGCTCAACCACTGAGCCACGCCGGCTGGACTGTATTTAGTTATTTCTTTATGAGAGTGTTTGTTTGTTTTTTAATAAAAAATTTTGTTTTGCTTTTTACTTCCTGTCCTAATCTTCTATTATTCTGATATATACGAACTTTGGTTGAGACATTATCTACAAAAGACATTCATCTCTTTTGCTGACACTGAGATTAAGCAGTGTCTGTGGACTCCATTGGCACATTTAACACAAAACATTTGGGAGGGTAAAGGAAGATGTAAACTCTGAGAATACTGCCACCCAGAGAGAGAATGACTGAGTGAACACAAAGAAAACTGTTGGGACATCCAAACTATTCAAAAATTACATGTTTAGTAATAAGTTAAGCCTGTGTAGAGGAGTATTTCTGTCTTAAACAATCCTCAAATAATTAGAGCCTCAGGATAAAGAGGTCAGCTGAATGCTCATGAGGTTATTGTTATCTTTATGTTTCTAGGTTTGCTGCATTCTTGTTTATTTATTTACTTATTTGCTTTTTAAAATTAAATTTATTGGAGTGACATTGGCTAATAAAATTATGTAGGTTTCAAGATTACAATTCTATGATACATCATCTGTATGCTGATTGCCACCACCCACAGTCAAATATTCTTTCGTCATCATATATTTGACCCCCTGGTAATCACCATACTGTTTTCTGTGTCTGAGTTTTTATTAGTTTGTTTTTTTGTTGTTCATTTATTGCTTTCAGTTTTATATCCCACATTTGAGTGAAATATGGTTCTTGATTTTTTCTACTATTTCACTTAGCATGATAATTTCAAGATCCATCCATGTTGTCACAAATGGCAGTTTCATCTTTTCCTTTGGCTGAGTAGTATTCCATTATTTATGCACACCATATCTTCTTCATCGAGTCATCTATCGAAGGGCACTTTGGCTGTTTCTAAGTCTTGGCCACCATGAAAAATGCTGCAATAAACACAGGGCTGCATATATCTTTGCGAATAAATGTTTTCAAAACTTTTGGATAGATACCCAGAAAAAAGGTTGCTGGGTTGAATGGTAACCTTATTCTTAATTTTTTGAGGAGCCTCCTTACTGTTTTTCATAGTGGCTGTACTAGTTTGCATTCCTACCAGCAGTGAATGAGAGTTCCTTTTCCTCCTCAACCTCTCCAACACTTCTTATTACTTACCTTGTTGATAATAGCCATTCTAACAGGTATGAGATGGTATCTCATTATCGTTTTGATTTGCATTTCCCTAATAGCTACTGAAGCTGAGCACCTATTCATGTACCTGTTGGCTTTTTGTATGTCTTCTCGGGAGAAGTGGCTGTTCAGGTCCTCTGCCCATTTTTTAATTGGATTGTTTGGTGTTGAGTTGTATGAATTCTTTATATATTTTGGATATTAACCCCTTGTTGGGTATCTTCTTCCATTCTTTTGGTTGCCTTTTTTGTTCTGTTGGTCATTTCTTTTGCTGTGCAGATGCTTTTCAGTTTGATTTCGTCCCATTCATTTATTTATGTGTTTACTTCCCTTGCCTTTGGTGTCAAATTCATAAAATCCTCTCTAAGACCAAAGTTTATAATTTTCTTCTATGTAATTTATTGTTTTGGGTCTTATATTTAGGTCTTTGATCCATTTTGAGTTAATTTTTTAATATGGGGACAAACAGTATTCCGGTAGAGTCTACCGTAGTTTCATTCTTTTGCATGTGGCTTTCCAATTTTTTCAGCACTGTTTATTGAAGAGGCTTTCTTTTATCCATTGCATATTTTTGGCTCTTTTGTAAAAAATTATTTGCCCACATACATGTGGCTTATCTCTCAATTCTATTCCATTGGTCTGTGTGTCTGTTTTTTTGCCAATACCATGCTGTTTGATTATTGTCACTTTGTAGCATAATTTGAAGTTAGGGAGTGTGACACCTCTGGCTTCATTCTCCCTTACCCCCCACCACCCCCAACCCCCGCAGGGTTGCTTTGGCTACTCAGGGTCTTTTGTGGTTCCATACAAATGTGATGATTTTTGTTCTATTGCTTTAAAAAGTGTCATTGTGACTTTGATGTGGATTGCATTAAATCTGTATATTGCTTTAGGTAAGATGGCCATCTCAACTATGTTGATTCTTCCAGTCCATGAACACAGAATGTCTTTCCATTTCTTTGTGTCTTTTTAAATCTCTTTTAAGAATGCTTTGTAGTTTTCAGTATATAGGTTCTTCACATCATTCGTTAAGCTTATTCCTAGGTATTTTATTCTTTTTGTTGGAATTTTCTTTTTCATTTCTTCTTCTGAAATTTCATTGTTAGTATATAGGAATACAATAGATTTTTATATATTGACTTTGTATTACTGCATGTGTTTATTGTTTCTAATAGTTTTTTGGTGGAATCTTTAGGATTTTCTATACAAATAAGCATTATCTTTAAAAAGTGACAGTTTTACTTCTTCATTCCAAATTTGGATGCCTTTCATTTCTTTCTCTTGCCTGATTGATCTGGCTAAGACTTGAGGTGAGGGTTGGAATGGGAAGTAGATGAGGGGGATATATGCATGTGCTAAAAAGAACCCACTATACAGTGAGGTTAGTATCAATGACTTATGTACAGACTACAGTTGCAAGACTAAATAAAGGCAGACTGTGTTGTGAGAGGAGGAGTACAGGGATAGTGCTGCAACACTAGGTGATTTTGAACATGTTGAGCATGAACATAGTGGTTAATACCTTGGTTTTTGAAGCCAAGCACTTTGGTGTTTAAATTCCAGCTCTGTTTCTTACCAACTATTTCATCCTGGGAAAATCAGTTAGCTCCTCTGTGCCTCAATTTACTCATCTGTAAAGTGGAGCTAATATTTCATAGAAGAGTTAGGATTTACATATAATATATACACTGAGTGGCCAGATTATTATGACCGGCCAGATTATTATGACCACCCCACCAATACTTCATTGACACTTCCCAAAATACTGAATATTGAAAACTTCCTAAGCAAATACTCTCAAGGTTTTATTATTATTATTATTATTTGCATAACTAATTCACTTCATTGTACTGATGGGGTAGTCATAATAATCTGGCCTGTCATAATCACCTGGCCACTCAGTGTATATATATCATATAATCTGTATTACATTTATATATTTACATGTCTAATATAATTTAATGTAATTTATATGAAATGTAGATTGCATGTTACTTATATATTTATTAACTATACAATTTATTTTATAGTAAATACTAGTGGCCCGGTGCACGAAATTCGTGCACGGGAGGAGGGTGTCCCTCAGCCCAGCCTGCACCCTCTCCAATCTCGGACCCTTTGGGGGATGTCGACTGCTGGTTTAGGCCTGATCCCAGGATGTCCGACTGCCGGGATCGGGCCTAACCCGGCATTTAGACATCCCTTTCACAATCCTGGACCGCTGTCTCCTAACCACTCACCTGCGTGCCTGCCTGATTGCCCCCTAACAGCTCCCCTGCCAGCCTGATTGACGCCTAACTACTCCCCTGCCAGCCTAATCATCCCCAACTGCCCTCCCCTGCTGGCCCAATCACCCCCAAGGCTTTTATTAGTATAGATATGACCCTTCACAGAAAATTTCACTAACCCTGCTTTACAATAAGGGATTGACGATTGAATCATTGGGGCCAGGCACCAAGATTTCCTTTATTTGAATAGTGGAGGGAATAATTATCTTGTCTTTAAATTGCCCTGAACATCAAATGAGATAATGACTTAGAAAAGCATAAAAGCACCATATAAAGACAACTGTCTTATTATATACTGAAAAGACAATAAAGTGGTAAAATGAAAAACACTATTTTTATTCTCCCCCTTCCTTCCTTTACAGCCTTTATTTAAACTTTGAAATTTAGAAAAATTTCACTCCTATTTTCACTTCTTTACATTCAATATTATTTTGTATTAGTTTCAGGTTTATTAGTTACAGAATAGTGGTTAGACAACCATATACTTTACAAAGTGTTCCCTGATACTTCCAGTACCCACCTGGCTTCATACCATCATTACAACACTGTTGACTCTAGTCCCTATTTAAGTGACAATAGGTTTACAGGTTCCTTCCAACCTTTCTTTTGTGTTGCTTGACCTTCCTTTTCTTTCTCAGGTCTTCCCTTATTTTCTTTATATAGTATCTCAATTGGCCCTCAAAGCTCAGTGAAGGCACTGGGACACGCTTAACACATTTTACGGAGCAGGAAACTGAGGCCAATTCCAGTTGGTTATGGAACTGGACTCCTCGCGCAGGGAGCCCTCACAGCCGGCTCTCTGCCTTTCCTAAGGGACAGCCAGGGCAAACAGAACAAACCTCCCCATGAGGCTTCCAAGCCTCATTCTCCAGCACCTCTTCATCATGGATGCTCCACATTCTTTCCTCTCCCCCGCCCCACCCCCATTCTTTACTGCCCCCCTTCTGGGAAGCAGGTGGTAGGCTTGCACTCACTGTGCAAGTGTGCACCCCCATGGGGTGGGCCAGAACTGGGGGCGGGGCGGGCGCAGGCTTAGTTTTGGGGCCAAGGCGGGAGCAGGAGTCCTGGCCTCTCAAGTGTACAGGCCGCGGGGAGGCCCGGTCAGCACCGGGAGCTTCACCAAACCGCTGCAGTGGGGTACCCAGCATGGGGCGCTCCTCCACTGAGGTGGTGCCACCCCTCCACCCCGCCTCAGGGCTGCGAGTCTGTGCCCCTCCGCCCGGGCGTCCTTCCACGCCTGCAGTCATCCCTGCAGTCATCGCCTCTTGTTTCCTGCCTATTGGGGCCACTACAGAACCTTACTCTCTGCAGGCGAGTCAGATCCCCGCCCGCCAGCACCCTGCCCAGGCCTGAGCCCCCTCCAGTGCACCCCACCTTGGCGCCGCTCTGCGCCCCTTGGGCCGCCCGCCTGCTGGCCAGCCGCTTCCCCCAAGCCATGGCGCTTGCCCAGGATCGCCCATCAGGCGGAGGCCTGTGCGCGCGCCTGCAGACCCCATGGCCGCGGCTCCTGGCAGGGGCTTTGCCAAAGGTCCCTCTACCTTCAAGCTCTCTCCTCAGACTCCCAGGAGCTTGGCTCCCGCGGCCCAGCCCTTCCGTGGCTCCCTGCAGTCCCGCTCTACTCAGCTCTCCCGCCGCCCACCTGTCAGGAAGCTGCCTGGAGCCTTGCTGCGGGCAGTGTGGTTCTGGGGCAGGGGCTGGGGTGTGGGGAGCAGCTCCAGGAAAGTTTAGTAAACCCCAGGTCCCCAGCCCTCCGTGAGCGGAGCCCAGGGCAGGCTGGGGGCCTGGGTCCAAACACTGCAGCTGCGGAGGCCCCGCCCGCCCAGGGCCACACACAGGGGTCCCGGCTGGGGGTGTGGTTTAGGTGGCTGTTTGAGCCGCCAAGCCCCCCCTCCCCCCACCCCGCCACTCAGGGCCGCACACTGGGGTCCTGGCTGGCGTTGGGGCTTAGGCGCCACGCGGGCCAGATGATAGCTCCAGCTGGCCCAACCTGCCTGCAGTATGCAAATTAGCCGCCATCTTGGCTGACAGTTAATTTGCATATACTCACTGATTAGCCAATGAAAAGGGTAGCGGTCGTACGCTAATTACCATGTTTCTCTTTTATTAGTGTAGATACTATCTAATAATAGACAAACAGGGTAATTGACCGTACCTTCGCTACGCTTCCCATTGGCTAATCAGCAAGATATGCAAATTAACAGCCAACAAAGATGGTGGTTAATTTGCATATGTAGGCACAAAGCGGCGGTGCAAAGACTGAAGGCAAGACTGAAAGCAGCTCCGGCCAGAGCAGCGAAGGCTTTGAAGGCGGCTCTGGCCGGAGCAAAGGCCTGGGTCCCTGGTGCCAAAGGAAAACTGGTGCAGGCAGCCAGGGGAAGGGAAGGCCTATTGCATGAATCTTTTCGTGCAACAGGCCTCTAGTATAATAATAATTGGTTATAGAAATATACATATGAATAATATGCACTCATAGATGTGTGAAAACATACATATAGTGCTTACAATAGTTCCTGGTACATGTAAGTACTATGTAAATGTTGTTTTTATTGTTGCTGTTATTATACTTTGAGAAAAAGGTAGAATTTCAGCAGGCAGAGAAGCTGTCATGGCCATTCTAAGCAGAGGAGACTGCATAAGCATGGAGTCTTAAAATAGAAAGCAAGCTGGGGCATGGCAAGTTACAGGGTTTGGCGGCTACATGTTGGTGAGTAGTAGGGTAAAGAGTTTAGAGGTGGAAGGCTAACTTCCGCAGACCTTACCTATGACATGTTGCTAGGATCAGTCCTCAGTAAAGTTTTTGAGGGCTTTGTAAGCATGAATTGGCCTTTCCAAAGAATAATGTTATTTCCGCCCTTCAGTCTATGACACAAAGACTGATTATAAGAAAAGATATTATAGGAAAACATGCATTTCCTCTCCCCCTGTCATTTCCTAAGGTTAGGTGTGTAACCCCAAGGCCCTCTACATTCCAGAATTTAAAGTAGCTTACGTAATTATTTTCCTTAGAGCGCCTGAGAAAACAGCTGGCCAACTTCTTTTATTATTCTGTTCTCCAAAGTCCTTTGCAGTTTTTATCTGGATGACAGTTCTTGAGCTGGGGACCTGTGATGGTAGTGGAGGGGAAGGTAAATGCCTGATGGCCAGTTGGAGAGCCTTGACCTTCCCCAGATCATGTGTCCTGCCCTCTGCCAGCCATCCAGCCTCTCCTCATTTCTGAATCCCTGTCTTTCAGAAGGGGACAATCTTCCTTCTACAATGTTCACAGAGGCTGTAAGAGAGGACAGGCTGTGAAAGAACAAATTCTTCAAGCCAAGACATTATTAGCAAAAATTCCTTCAAAATTTTGTCATCTAAAAGTTAATACTGAGTCAACAGAGAGTGATTTCTGCAGCCAGGAGCCAGCTGGAAGAAAAAAAGGAGGTTCGAGTGGAGAATGCAAGACTCCCAAGGGCCCACTCTGCCCCCTTAGGGTTGAAACCGGGAACCTGGAGACCCAAACCTCCCTCTAGGATGTTTGAGTCCTCATTCTTTCTAGCTGATTCTTACTTTCTTCAGCTCTAAAGTGAAGGTTTCCATTAACTTATTTCTAAGATCTTTTCTAATTTATAAAATTCTGTGATCTAAAAAGAATACATTCTTCTTTATTTGAACATTTTATTCCAAAGTCTTTGATTCCTCCCATTTTAAGGGTATAGAAACAAAATAATCATAATACAATAATGAAAATCTTTATTATATAATTTCAAAATACTGAACTGTGAATGGATTATTTTTTAATTTGAAAATTCAAGCTTTTATTGGGCACCTAAAACTTTGCTAAATATTAAGAAAACTATAAAAAAGTTCTATTTTCAAGGAACTAATAATCTGGAAATAAGTAGACATTCATGTGTAAATTGATAATTAATATAATAAACAGTATCACGAGGCATCCATTCATTGATTTACTTACTTGTGAGTTGTTATTAAGCACTTGTTATTTTCCAGGCAATGTCCTAGGAGATGGGCAAGCAGCAGGGGACATGATAGATGATGTCCTGGTTCCCAGGGAGCTTGCATTCATGGGGAAGGCAAATAGGCAACAAAAAGCAAAGAGATAATCAACACAGCATCAGCCAGGATAAATACTAGGAAGAAAATAAAATAGAGGGAGGTGATAGAGAACAGTTGGTGGGTAATTACTAATAAAGTTTATATTGTCAGGGTAGGCCTCTCAAAAATATTGTATTTTCCCCAAAAACTTTATTATTAAAGTTTTTAAGCATATAAAAAGTTGAAAGATTTGTAAATTGAAAATGCTTATAATTGCCCTTATTCTACAATAAACATCGTACTGGATTTGCTTTGCCACATATGTCTCCACCTATCCATCAGTCAAACCATCTTACTTTTCTGATGTGTTTAAAAACAAGCTACAGTGCTTCATCCCTAAACACTTCAGCATATTTACTAGAGTGTAGTATTTGCATACTAGATTTTAAAGCACCCAGTAAATAGTGCTGACAATCTTTACAATAAGAGTTATAAGATGGAATTATTCACTAATTTCACAAACAACTATTGATCACCTACTGAGTGGCAGACAGTCTGTAGGCACTTCCTATTCAACGATGAACAAAACCAAGAATTCCCGCCCTCCTGGAACTTACCTTACTTAGTAAGATCAACAAGAAGCTAGATAAGTAAAATATACTTGTGTTAGATAGTGATAATAAGTGCAAAATAAACCAGGAAGGAGGAGAGGAGAGAATATATAGTAAAGGGGGTTGCAAATTAAGTTTAAAAACTGTGGCTAAGAAAAGCATCTCTGATGATATCTGAGGGCAGAAAGGTCCCGAAGGGAGTTTGCCCGGCATGTTGACTATCAGCAAGGGTGAGAGTATGGCTGGAACATAAAGGCCATAGGGAGAATGACAAGTGATGAGGACAGAGAGGCCAAGGAGGATGGGGATGTAGCGGTCAGTTGTGGGTTATAGTGGGTATCAATGGCATAATCTTGTCCTTAAAGGAAGGATGCAGTTGGACCACTAAAGGGCTGGAAGGCCATTCTAGTGGAGAGAGCAGCCTGAGCCTTTGCTCATAGTCACGGGGCCAGACAGGACAGGCGTGTTCGGGAAACAGTGTCTAGACGTGATGGAGCAGAACATTCATGCATGAAGGGAGAACAGGTACATTGGGGATCAGATAATAGCAGAGCTCAAATCAAGATGTTGGAATTTGGATGTTATCTTACTGACAGCAATGAGTCATGGAAGGTTTTTGACAGGTAATGGGGAACTTAGGGCAAACGGGATTTGGCTTCTTTCTCAGAAGTGTTAGTAAGCAAAAAGTTAGTAGGTAAAATGATGCAGAGAGCGTTTGATACCGAAAACGAAAAGTTGATGCAGCGTTAGCAGACTTCTGTGGAAAGTGATGAGTCTGAGGAGTACAGGGTGACTTGAGGAAAATAAGTGTAGCTTCTTACAGCTTTAATGTGTCACTGAGAGCTGAATGGAACGATTGCTTAGTGGCAGTGAGGGTCAGCTGACATTGGGAAGCAGGAACTTACAAAGGGTCCAGCTCTTCCTGAGACTATGATTTATCACTCACCTCAACTTTAGAATTTTTTTTTTTTTAGGAGAAAATCAAATATAGGGCTAGATCCACAGGGTTGGTTTTCCAGCTAGCATGTATAAAATCTGGGTGAGGTTGTGTTTGTTGGAGCCATGAGATTGAAGAACGAACATCAGAGTTGTCTTTTGAGAGACACTGGTGGGACCCACTGTCTTCGACCCCAGGTTCAGCATCAGACAGCCATGCCTGGGTGGGAATCATGATTCTGCTACTTCTTCCCTGTATGATGTTGGACAAGTTTGTTTGTTTGTTTTTCCTATGCATCCTCGTCTGTAAAACAGGGTTATATATAAAGAGAGTGCCTATCTCTTAGGATTGTCATGGTTAAATGAGTTAATGCATGGACACTTTTGGAAAACAGAGAAAAATTGCACTTCTTCATTCTCTAGATGAAAAATCAGTTTGTTTTGGCCAATACTTTGAAGAATGGAGCCTCTAAATTTACATTATATGGTGTTTCAATTTGCCATCTTTATTGAGAAATTAGTGTTAGTGTTTAAAAATGGTCATGTCTCATGGCTTCTATTATATCTAATTTTGGCTGATGTTTTTTTTAATTATTATTACTTCCTAATGATTGCAACTTGAAAATGAATAAGATAGTTCTATAGAAGAGATAGTGGCAAAGCTTTAAAAAAATGGTAATTTTGATGGTGAGTTCAGAATATAAAGATAATATCAAGATGATTGTATTGGAAAACTCTGTATTGATGTGTGAAGACAAAGACTACAATTCACCTAAGAGAATGAGACAAAGCAGGGTTTGGAGGGAAAATAGGAGAATGTTATCATTTTGTGAGAAATTTGAGAAATCTTTGGCTAAGATGTGATGCCATCAGATTGATACAGAGCAGAGTTCAAATGTAGGCCCAATAATAACTGGCTTTAAGAGAGAATGCATTTTTATTTTGGGATACTAGCAATAGGAGCTTAAGTGAATCTTTTTTTTTTTTGACACTTGTGCAATTTATAAGTTTTAAATTTTAGGGCATTTTAGAATGTTCTTGTGTCCTTGGGGTCCATGACTGTACCTAAATTCCTTCAGGGAGGAATTCCTCCACCATTGCATACCCAGCCTGACCCACATCAGCCACTTGAATCATTTTTGGATGAATGGATAAGTGATTACACTTATGGGAAATACAGAGAACCTGGGAAGTGCTCAGACGGGTGTGACGAAAGTGAATGAAATTTAAAAGAGTGAAAAACTAGAGCGTCTGAGAGATTCCCATTTGAAAAAAGAGTATTTTGGTTACATAGTAGTGCTTTAGGAAATGGTTATTTCATATGGTAGCTAATGATTACAAGCTCTTTCAGAATCTCCAATGTCCACTGGGAAGGAAAAAGGATCTTAAATTAAGGAAAGAAAGCTATCACCCAATGTAAGGAGGAAAACTCAGCGTGATAGAGTGGAATGTGGCTAGAAGGGAAGAGTGTATTTTTAATCTTTGAAGTCTTTGAAGAGGATCTGGGATATTTGCGGCCGGGGGAGGGGGGAGGCACAATTATCCTGAATTCTTGGGTGATAGATTAGATTATTTCTGGTAGTAAATACTAATTTTATTTTATGAGGAAATCACATGTTAACTGGACTTACTATGGTAATCATTTTGCAATATATACAAATATCAAATCATTGTTATACAGCTGAACCTCATATATCATTTTGTCAATTATATCTCAATAAAAGAATAAATGTTAGTGTTATAGAAAATCATATGTATTTTGAAAATGATTTTAGAAGTATCTTACTCAGTTTTAAACACGTAAAATTTATTTAGCTGTGACCTAGCTGGTATTGGCAGGGTTGTCATTTCTGTGTGCACCTCCTTGTTAGAGCCACATCTGGTTTAAAATTATTTAACTGTTTGCATCTTTTTGTAATAATAATTTTAAAGGACCTTCTTAATGCCAGCCTCTATGCTTATTACCTTAGCTTCATTGTTTCAAAATGACCCTGGAAAAATTTGCAAAAGAATTATGGGTTAAATAATTTCAAAATTAATTATGTCTGAAATGGCTTTTTGTGTTTTTATTTTTTTAGTAGTTTCTCTGCTCTAGTTCCTCACCCCCACAATGAAACACCTCCCATTGCAAGCATCTACAATTGTTCTCATGCTGGAATTCAAAGAAGAGAATGTTGTTTCCCCACAAGAATGTACAATGAGTACAGCCCGCTCTTGCATTTATAGTTCCTAGAAGAGGTGGAATTCTTCTCATTTGTTCTGAACTAAATATGATGGGGTGGGGGAGAACTGGGGAAATTTGGTCACCTTTCCTTCTGAGTGCCTTGATTAAGATGAGCAACCTGGTTGACTGACATGGAGAGATGCTTCATGCAGTGTGTGGGAAGAAGTTTACAACAATTGTGTAATGCCGCACAGGAAGTGCATATTTTTATGGCTATTTTATCTGAATCACATGTTGCAAGTAAAAGGTGTGGAGAGATGGTGAATATCAGCCTCCCAGCATGTCTGAACAGAGTGCACCAAGTGGGAGAGTTTACTACTTCCTCCTGATTGTGGGTGATCCACTTGGGCAGCGGGCGGAAGTAAGGACCAGAACCATGGCAGCACATCCTGTTCTCCTCCAAATGGCGGGGAAATCCTGTGTCTTCTCTTATCTCATCCCGCCTCCATTTAAAGAGTCTTATCAGCGAATGACGTAGCCAAGAAACGTGGATGAACGTGGAAGGGACATAATGATCAGACACAGAGCATAGTTGATTTTTCTTTGTACTTATTAAGTTGTGAGGACAAATAGGCATCAGATATATTCAGGCATTGAATACTTTAATAAATAAACTGCGGGGGGCTTGCCAGTTGGGGAGCCAGCTTTTCTCTGAACACTTTCTGTCAGGAGGTGACATCTTAGAATAGGAAGCCTATTCCAGCTTTGGATCTTCCATTTATTAGAAAACTCCATATTGAGTTGTAATATTGTGGAGTTTTTAAAAATGTCTATTCTCCCATGGTGCTTTTGACCTCTCAAGATAAAAACAGTAAATCTAATCTCATTTTAATAGCAGCTTTCCTGTATTTATTTACTTATCTATTTATTTATTTACCTATTTATTTATTGCAACAGACTATGCTTTTACCCATGTCTTGTTTTTCTTACTAAACATCTAAAGTAATCTCATTCTTTGTAATTCTTTTATTTTTCTTTTTTAAATATTTGTATTGATTTCAGAGAGGAAGGGAGAGGGAGAGAGAGACAGAAACATCAATGATGGGAGAGAATCATTGATTGGCTGCCTCCTGCACACTCCATACTGGGGATCGAGCTCGCAACCTGGGCATGTGCCCTTGACCTGAATTGAACCTGGGACCCTTCAGTCCACAGGCTGATGCTCTATCCACTGAGCCAAACCGGCTAGGGCTATACTTTTTTTTTCATTTCCTCTTTGGCAAAGACTCCATTTGAAATTTTGAAATGGGGAACAGACATAATGTGTTGGGATGTGATCTAAGCAGTGCTTTCATTAGTAGAACAGACAGTGATTACATTAATTGTTTAGAAGTCATTCACATTTTTTATTTATAACTGAACTATGATTCATCTGAGTATGTTAAAAAATAAAAACCATTTTATTAGGATTCTTGATGATTTATTAACTTCAAAGTAATATTTAAATGCTGCTTTGATGAATGAAGGTTCATAGCGTTCGTTCCATACATAACAAAAACTATCTGGGTTGGGCCAGTCCATGATTTTATCTCAAGAAATAATGAGATGTTCTTGGTAAGAAAAGGTTGCCTGACGTTCTTCCTCTCACATACACATGCACAGTAATTCAACAAATATTTATTGATTATGTGTTATATGCCAAATACCGTGCAATGAACTAGAAATAGAGACCTATATAAGACAGAACTTACAATTTAGTGGGAAAGGCAAATTTTTGTACAGATGATTTCAATGCCTTTTTCTTACTCATAAAATTTAGTACTAAGAATTATGCATGAACTTATTATAACCTTTTGAAAGGCTCCTTCTCGTTTGTTTTTTTCCATCCCCTGAAACCATAAAGAAAACAAAACCAAATATCTATAGCACTTTATGTTAGTTCTAAAAATATCCTCTTCATGTTTGAAGAGGCATATTCTAGTTTTGTTCTGTTTGAAGATATTGAATAGGTTAACTCTAACAATATTCTTATAGTAACCAATATTAAAAAAAATAATAGCACCATCTCACAATTGTGTAACAACCTTCCAAACACATCCTCATTTGGTTCTTATGGTTACACTAGAGGTCCAGTGCACGAATTCATGCACCGGTGGGGTCCCTTGGTCTGGCCAGCGATTGGGCCGATTGGGGCCTTCTCACCCAGTCCTGATCAGGGCCAATTGGGGCCGATTGGGGCTGGCTCCCATGGGGGGGGTACCATGGGAGGTTGGCCTTGGGAGCGCACTGACCACCAGGGGGCAGCTCCTGTGTTGAGTGTCTACCCCTGGTGGTCAGTGTACATCATAGCAACAGTCTACCAGTCATTCAATCGACCAGTCATAACGGTCAATTAGGCTTTTATTTATATAGATTATTTATAACTAATGGCAAGGAGAGTGTTGATAAGGTCTTTCTATACAATAGGTTCATAATCTTGGAAAGACATCTTTTAATATCCCTTCTGCTTTGTTGATATTAGGCACTGTCTTTTCCATTGGCGGGATGGGGTTCTCCCGTAAGTTTGGCTGGTTTACATAGTGTTGACAAAATAAAAACCTGAGCCCCACATTGCACTTGGAGATGTTTCTTGACCTGACCACAGTTGGTTGGTTCCTAGGTCCTTGGATAGGTGTTCTGTCTTGTTCACTACAGCCCGCACACATTGCAAATGCACACCTAGGCTTCTTTTAACCTTCCAACCACTTCAGCCTCTGGTTTTGAGGCCTGGGCACAGCTCCTGAATAATAGACACAACATCTTTATAGGTTTTAGAGCTCAGACAAGTTTTATGTTCTGTGAAATAATGATTGTAAAACTATATTTCATTTTAGTGAGTGAAGAAAAATGCCATACAGAGGCAATCCTTACGTTCACTAAAAATGACTCTAAGTAGATTTATATTGTAAAAAATAGCAAAAAAATTATTGAAATATATCTGTAATTTAAGGTCTTCATGGAGCTATGTCACTTTTATTCTTAGGGTTTTTGTTTAGGTTAAAAATAATCTGCCACTCAACAGTTATTTTGACTTTGTTTGCATTATATGTAACACACATCTATTTATGACCTAACCTAATAAATCTCTTACAGGTCACTGAAATGATTCTGGAAATGTCCCTTGAAGTTTGGTAAGCACATTAATTTTGTTGGGTGGAAGATATTGTGAGAGCTCCATTGATTTATTTTGTTAAAAAGTATACTTTTTAGGCCTGGGGCTGGGGGTGGGAGTGGGCTAGAAGGGGCCAATAGGGGAACAGGAGGATATATGTAATACTTTCAATAATAATGATTAAAAACATAATAAAATAAAAAGTATGCTTTTAATATATGAAATAATTATAACAGCCTTTTTACTATCAAAATGCATTAAATGTACTTTCTTTAGCTCCTTTTTAATAGTTACAACATTAAAAAATAAATCTAATATTCTTTGATTAATTTTCCCATCCTTTGTTGGTTAAATAATAGATGTCAAAAATAAGGGCTTTTTAGAAAGGGCCCTCCCTTAAGTTATTTTTCTATTCCAATAGAAATGAATACAGTTATTTAAGCCTATTTTCTATTGTTGATTTAGATAGAAATTCAAAAACACAAAAGTGAACAGGAAAACTAGAAAGAGGAAAATCTAAAAATTGAGACCAATTTGTCATAGTAATTGGCAGGACTAAAAATGGTCAAGTTCCATGAAAGGATGTTGCTCTTTCAAAGTGGATTCTGAGAAATGAAAGTTGGAAAGTCATTTATTTATTTTCAAAGGGTGACTCTGAGGGGAGTCAGGCCTGTCTTGGGAATGAGCTGATTTCTGATCCAATGCAGGATTCAGACCTCACCTCCCTCAACCTCTCTTTGTGCTTTCCTGTTGAAGTGGGTTTTACCAAAGTTACTAGTACACATTTTATTTATACAAACGTCACATAAATGAGTGTCACATTCTCTTGTGATTTTCCAAATGTATGATAATGATGCCCTGGCATTCAGTTTAGACATCTCTTTCTCTTATTTTAATCTCTGGAACAAGTTGACTTTGTAAATGATTGGCATAAATTACCACAATCCCTCAGTTTATGCAAGGAAGTGTCAAAGGACATTTCAAGTTACTGTGTTGCATCATTTTGCATTACATTAACTCTTACTTAAAAGTGATTTATTTTGGCATGAGATTAGAAATATTTTTACTTGACTATGCAAGTAATGCTATTTATTTTCCTGGGAAATGGTCTTCACTGGTATATTTAAGACCATTATAAAACCCAGTTATAAAAGATGCAGAAAAGAATCACAAGTAGTGTACATATGTGTCCAGAAGCAATTTATTATATATTTACAATGAACTTTAATCAAACCCTATTTTTATATGTTAACTTATATCTTGATTTTAAGTGGAAATGTTTTCTTTCAAGAAAAATTCAATTTCCCATAGAATATCTTCCATTAAATATAAGATAAAATTTTAAAAAAGAAAGCAAACTAATTAAAGATAATACCTAAGAGAAAGAAATAAAGTTACTAAAGTTACTAAAATAACATATTTATAAAATTATTCAGCATTTAAAGTTTTTCTTCCAGATATTTCATACTGATATCTTCTAAACATCTATGTTCATTGCTCTGTTCATGGATTTCTTAAAAAAATCATGCTTCTTATTGTTAGTGTAAGATAATGATTATCATTGTACAATACAAAAAGCATGAGTCCCAGAATGAGAAGTCCTGGATTTAAATCTATTACTTGCTAATTATGTTAATGGTTGAAACATTTCTAATCACTTTTTTTTACTCATTTGTAAAAGAAGAAAAGAGTACTTTATATCTATTATGATTTAATAAGATGGTGTTTTTTTCCTAAAGATCATATATTATAGGAAACTTTTCCACATATACACCACATGTTCATAATGGTACTGTTGTAATAGTTAAAAATAAATTGGAAGCAACATCAATGTTCATGGATAAGCAAATCATGCTACATTCATATATTGAAAATATTCCACAATAGTAAAAATATTTGAATTAGTTCTAGCTACATAAACAGAGATGAATCTCATAAACAAAATGTTCAATGAAAAAAATAATTTGCAGTATACATACAGTTGGCAGCATTTATATAAAAAAATTAAACCTGAAAAATGACTCTTAGGGACATAAATATATATTGTAAAAGTATAAAGAAATTTATTGAAATAAAAAGAGCAAATTTAAGATAGTAGTTACTTCTGAAGAGTGAAAAGGGAAAAAAATGAGGAGGATTCAGAGACAACTGTGCAGGTAAGATTTTTATTTCTTTAAGTGATTAGAATTTACCCAATTTAACATATTATAATAAATACTAATAATAGAAAAGAGTTTACCCCAAGACTTGACTTTAAAAGTGCTAATTTACTATCTTATTTTCCCCACCTTATTACATAATCTTCATAATAATAAAATGTAATAACTGTGTAATTCAATGCTATGATATAGTATAATTTAATAACCTTATTATATGATAATACAGTTAAATGATCTTTTCAGTTTCTTCCCTTAAGGTAGATATCCAGAAATAGAATTACTAGGTCAAAGGAAATACACATTTTAATTATTTTTGGTGCTCATTGCCTAATTGCTTTTCAAAAGTGTTTTTGCAAATTTATATTTTCAAAATATATGCATGAGAATAACAGTGTTACTTTACCTTTTCCAGTAGTAGAAAGTAGATATTTTAAATATTTTTGAATTATTAATTTAATAATAACTCTACTTTATAACTTTGCTAATGAAATTAAATATTTATTCTTCTATTCATCATTACTACTCATACTTACTCTTTTATGAGTTATCTATATTTATTCTTTGGGAAGTTGTAGTAAAAATATTTGCAATGATCAAATATCACTATAGAATACGTTGTCCGAAGGCCTTAAAATTTTTTTCTCTCATTCTATGTTTACAAGGAAGAAATATACTACATTAACAGAAATGAGCCTTAAATTTAACTCTCTTAAGGGAAGAGCTTACTTTTATGAATGGTAAAGACAATATTTTTTTAGAAAGGTATATAATTTAATTTAAGATTTCTTACTGTGTCAAATTGATCTAGACAGGTTCTTTTTTATTCTTTCCTTTTTTTTTTCTTTTTTGGACAGTATTGCAGATGTCCTCATCTCCCCACCCCTTTTGCCCCACTCCACTCAGCAAGAATATACCCACTCCTATGTTCATAGCAGCATTACTTAAACAGGTTTCTTTTCTGAAGCGCTTCCCTAAAGTGCTATTACTATCATAACATGCAATTGGTCAGGAGCTGTTTGGTTGCTTGTTTATTTTTTCCTAAAACATCTTATACTTATTGTTTTCTGAAAACCTGCCTTGAAACATGCTTGGAGATAGTCATCATTTTATACTCTGCTTCAGGTCTCCCTATAGCAAATGGCTCGAGGGAAGCAGTGAGCCTATATCAGTATAGCTACTGGGAACCTGTGGGAGACCAAATGATATATAAAAAGGCTGGGGAACTACGCTCACGTCTCTCTGTTTTATATACAGTTCATCCCCGGACCTCCGATTTAGTATGGCTTTGTGTGATCAGGAGAAAGCTTTCAGATACCAGAGAAAAGAAAACGTAAAGGAAAACATGAAGAAACTCCTGGGTCTGGAGAATAGTGAAAGCTTGTGTTCTACACGTGATGTGAGTTATAAATTTTTCAAATGTTATTGCAATTTAACTTTGTTTGTACTTCCTCCCCAATTTTTCCCAAATATGAAAACATTAAGATAGAGCATTTTGTCTTCAGCTTTTTGAGATAAGGTAAGGTAAGCGTTTCATAAATGGAAACTCTTTGAGGAAGGTCATCACAAATGCTGCCCAAATTTGGAAATATTTATCAGATATTGCTATTTAAAGAGGCATAGGCATGCTTATGCACAAACAAGATGATCATTTCATTAGTAGGGAAAGTTTAATGTCAGATATAAAAAGATCATTGAGTTAATCTTAATGTAGACTAAGATTAATCAACTGTGTAATCATTACTGAACAAGAAGAAGATGTTACAAATCTTGTTAATGATAATACAATTAAAAAATAGATAGATGTGAATAGGGAAGATGAAAGGAAATGTTCTAAATTCTTAGTGTTTCATAGCAGAAAGTTAAAAGATAAGATCCAAAATAATGATCTCTACATTTTAATGTTTTTCATAATACTAATTATAGAGATCTCAAAATTACAATATTTTTGTGAACAAATATTGAAAATACAATCCTTTAATTGTACTTTATCTTCTTTTTCTTTCCTTAAATTCCAGTAAAGTAATAATCCAGTTTTTGGCTGTTTATTCATTTACTATCTCTTCATCTATCTATCCATCCATCCATCTATCATTCATTTATCCAAACATCCATTCAACCATTCATTTATTGTTTTATCTTCCTATCTGAAATCTACAAAAAAATGCTACTATATTTAATTGTATTCTGTTGCATATTTGAAAGTTGCTCAGAGAGTAGATCTTAAAAGTTCTTATCACAAGAAAAAATTTTTAACTACCTTGAGATGGATGTTAACTAGACTTATTGTGGTGATCAGTTCACAATATATACAAATAGTGAATCATTTTGTACAACTGAAACTAATCTAATGTTATATGTTAATTATACCTCCATAAAAATTAAAAAAACAAATTCCTACAATTTTATCAAATGGTATGATGAAATTCCTTCTTAGTGGTATATCAGCTAATTTTTTTTTTATTTCTTTGAACCTTCTGTTAATTGAATATTTTAAATGAATATAATTTATTTTTAGAAAGATAATATTCATATAAAAAGCATAAGTAAATATATATATACATATATTGACATACATATACACACAGACAAGGATTCAAGATTATTAATTTATTTTTAGAAATATAATATTTGTATAAAAATCATAAGTAAATATATATACAGTGGAGCCTTGACTTACGAGTGTCCCAACTAACGAGTTTTTCGAGATACGAACCGTCTCTCGGCCGATTTTTTGCTTTGAGCTGCGAGCTAAAATTCGGGTTACAAGCCAGCTTCAGATACCGCACCGCTAGTTGGCGCAGTGAACGTCACAGTGAACGCCACAACATCAGCCCAGCATCACGTGTCTCGTTCACTTTAAGATTTGACATACGAGTAATTTGAGTTACGAGCTCCGTCACGGAACGAATTAAACTTGTAAGTCAAGGCCCCACTGTACAGATGTTCCCATATATGCACACACAGTCAGGGATTCAAGATTATTGTAAATTAATTTGTAAATTGTCTTGTGAATACAATTGGAAATGAGACATGGATTCTGAGTAAGGGAGCCAGATGAGCACGGGGTCCCACACGTGGTCTCGGAATGTGTTTGCAGGTGGGCGTGGGGGGGGGTGGGGGTGGGGTGGGAAGCTAATCTGCTGGGGCTGGAATGGCTGTTATGGGAGCAGACTCGGAGATAAAATGTTGCTCACGGAGAATTTTTGCTAAAAGGAAGCTGAGAGGAGAAGTGAAACCTCCATTGAAGTTTCTATTTTTTTAAAAAGGAACTGGACTTCTCTTCCATCCAGTCTTGCTGTCACCATACAGATCCCTGGTGGCACTTGTGGTTGATTATGGTCTCAGGTTAATTAGTCCTTGAAAACACTTCCTTCTCTGCATATTACTCAGATGTTTCTGCCTTTCTGGGAAACACTTTTTTCCCTATAGTAAACCTTTCAGCAGCAATTCTACCTTTTTGGGTCCCTGAAAGTGAGAGGGAGTTTATTAGTGAAGCAATGAGACAGAGAGTGGCTCCTCCCCAGTCAGAGCAGCCTCCCTTCGGTGGAATTTGCTTCCTTTACTGAGGTTATTTAGTGGAAGGGGGTGTAGGGTATTCAATGAGGGGGAGGAATATTCAGGATCTTCCTGGGGAAGGGGTGATTTCTCAGAGGAGCTCCATAAACCATTTTGTGTCCTTATATGGGCTTTCGTTTTCCAATCATGCCAGTGTGGAGTGTGTCCTTCAGCATGCTAATATATTACAATGAGTGTATAATGAGGCCAGAGTTACTGTTGGGTGAAATTAGTTACCTTGTTGGATCGAGCTAATCTCTGCTGGTTTTAAGCATCTGGTCTAATCCAATGGCATATGGTCTTCTCAACAGTTCCTGTAGCTTTTTAAAATATATATATTTTTATTGACTTCAGAGAGGCAGGGAGAGGGAGAGAGAAAAAGAGGAATATCATTGATGAGAGAAGCATTGATCGGCTGCCTCCTGCACGCCCCCTACTGGGGATCGAGCCCGAAATCCCAGGCATGTGCCCTGACTGGAAATGGAACCTGGGACCCTTCAGTCCACAGGCCAACACTCTATCCACTGAGCCAAACCGGCTGGGGCTTGTTCCTGTAGTTCTTATTGACTGCTGCTGTTCCACCACACCCCCATGTCAGCAGGATTGACATACCTAATACCCTATGCATAGCCTTTGGCTCTTCCCTCTGAGTTCAGTGGAAGAAATCACCCGCCCTTTTCTTTCAAGTGCAGGTCCACATCAGATGTGGACTGCAAACCCCAGTTAGGAACTCCATATGTCAATTGTTCAGTCTCCCCAGGGCCACTCCCCACCTATATTGTCTGCCTCTATACCTCTGTATGAATTGTTCCTATTAAAATATAAATATGTTCTAAACTCTGATATAAAGAGAAAAAAGGAACAAAAAAAAGACACCCCCCCCCCGCCCCCGGATTATACATTAGCTTCTTCTTTCTGCCCTGCTTCTCTCATTTTCACACACAGACTTCTCCAAAGTTTCCTACACAATCTCACTCTACTTCCTCACTCTCCTCAGGTTTCCGCCCTCACTATTCCAGCTGCAGCTGCGCAGCTGGTCACCGGTACTAACTAATAAATGCAAAGGCTCTTCGTCTGGACCTGTCTTACCCAACCTGCAGTTGCAAATGACAAATGTCTTCCTTCCTTTCGGAACATTCTCTGCCCTTCTCTCACTACCTTCTCCTTGTTTTATCGGGCCCCTTTGGTTCCCTTTGCCAGATCATCTTCCCCTGCCTGTTATTTAAACAGAGGAGTTTTCAAGACTCAGTCCTGGGCCATCTTTCTCCTCAAGCTGCTCTCTTCTTGGGAATTCTCTCTCTGTCCCATGATGTCACCAACACCTGTGTGCTATGAACTTTCCCATATTTATCAACAACTTAGAATCTCTCTTCTGAGCTTCAACCTGAATGTCTATACACCTGTTTGACTTCTTCACTAGTGTTTCCCACACCTCAAACTCAGCATGTCCAAACCTGAAAGTCAGACCCTATATCTTCTACTATGCTTGTCCTCACTCCCCCACTTCCTGTTCACACTGAATTCAGAGGGATCTTTTAAAAACAGAAATCTGATTCTATCCAACCCAAGTTTTAAATCTTTCCATTGCTCTAGGGCAGGGGTGGGGAACCTTTGTTCTGCGAAGGGCCATTTGGATAATTATAACATCATTCTCGGGCCATACAAAATTATCAACTTAAAAACTAGCCTTCTATATTTGGTCAAACATTTAATTAACTCACCCCTAATGCCTTGGCAGGGCCAGACCAAATGATTTCTCAGGCCTAGGTAATGTGGCCTCAGGGCCAAACATTCCCCACCCTTGTTCTAGGAATTGGCCTCACAGCATCTTTCCAGGTTCATTTTTTGCCAATTTGTCCCAAATTCATTGCCCCTCCCCACTAGGTGCCTCTTAGGTCAATGTCTCCATAAAACCCTTGCCCAAGTATTACTCCTGCAGACATTTCTTCTTACTGCGTTGTGCTTCCCCTGTACCATCCTTCTCCTCCCCACCCACTTTTCTGATAACTAACACCCTCCCATTCTTTAATCTGTGCATATGTCACTTCTGAGACTTTCTCCCTCCTCAGCTCTTCCCCCACTCCTCCCAAGTACAAGTTAGTTCTCAGTTATATTCTCTTATGGCACAAATATGCACGTTATCTTTCTAGCATTCACCACAATCATACTTAAAAATCACTTGTACAAATT
Organism: Myotis lucifugus; assembly: GCF_000147115.1. NCBI lineage: Eukaryota > Metazoa > Chordata > Mammalia > Chiroptera > Vespertilionidae > Myotis > Myotis lucifugus. The sequence continues at coordinate 2,258,393 of NW_005871113.1, forward strand.
ATTCATTTCATGATTGTTCTCTCCGTTAGAATGTAAATTGCACGAGGACCAGGACAGGGTCTGTGTTATTCGCCTTTATATTCCCAGCACCTATCAGGGTACAGATTTAAGCAGTGGCTCGGCATTGTATGCATGGGATGAATTGGTTAGAAAGACAGATATCAGGGGCTCAAAATTGAGGAACCCTAGAATCAGGATTTAGGAGGAGATACAGGTTGAGGAGAAGGTTTGGGTGAAAACAGTCCAGTTTGATCTGTTTAGTTAGAAATGTATGTGAGGCAGTTTGGTGCAGATGTCAAGTTGGCCTGTTCTTAGGTTGTCCTCCTCAAAAGTTGCTATTGCACCCCTTGGTATTCCTTGTTTTGCGGAAAGGAGTCTTCCTGGAAAAATAAAATTTGGCCTAATATTCATACAAATTGGCTTTTTTTTTCTTTTTTTGCAACAGTTGGAGAATGAGGTAATTATAGTTTTCTCTGGGATATTCTTAAAAAATATAAAATTCATGTTTTTGGAAGCAATTCCTTGAATTAAAACATTTGTTGTTGTTGTTTGGTTTTAGTCTAGACTTTTTTCTCTTGGCAGAAAAAATCAGTTTAGAAATACTCAGCACCACCCATTCCCATAACACAAGTAACATTTCCCCATTTTTATCTTACTCCTTGGCCAAGGGTGCCTTCAGCTCCCACTTCCCTCGCTCCTGCCAAGATCCTCACTTTCTTTTCAGTCCTGCTGATGGCATCTGTAAGGTCTGGAGGAGCATGCTGTTGTGGAAGCTTATTACACAAAGAACAGTTCTACCCAATTTTCAGTGCAGAGACTATGACTGTCTTCTTTACAGTTTTCAACAAACAAACAGCATCCAGTTAGGACCTCACTTTTTCACAGAACTAGAACAAATAATCCTGACACTTTATGTGGAACCACAGAAGGCACTGAATAGCCAAAGCAATCTTTAGAAAGAAGAACAAAGTTGGAGGTATCACACTCCCTAATTTCAAACCATAGTACAAGGTTACAGTTATCAAACCAGTATGGTACTGGTACAAAAACAGGCATAGATCAATGGAACAGAATAAAGAGCCCAGAAATAAACCCATGCTTATATGGTCAATGAATCTTCTACAAAGGAATCAAGAGTACACAATGGGGAAAAAGACTGTCTCTTTTATAAATGATGTTGGGAAAACTGGACAGATACATGCAAAAAAAAAAATGAAACTGGACCACTTTCTTACACCATCTACAAAAACAAGCTCAAAATGGATTAAAATCTTAAATATAAGACCTGAAACCATGAAACTCCAGAAGAAAATACAGGCAGTAGACTTTTTGACATCAGTCTTTGAAATATTTTTTTATATTTCTCCTCTAGCAAAAACAGCAAAAGCAAAAATAAACAAATGGAGCTCCATCACTCTAAAACATTTTCATACAGTGAAGAAAATAATCAAATAAAACAAAAAAAGGCAACTGACTGAATAGAAGATATTTCCAAATGACATATCCAGTACGAAATTATTATCCAAAATATATAAAGAATGTATACAACTCAACATAAAAAACACAATCCAAGGATTTGAATAGATATTTTTTCCAGAGAAGACATACAGATGGCCAACAGACATATGAAAAGATGCTCAAAATTAATCATTAGGGAAATGCAAATCAAAACCACATGTGATATCTCCTCACATATGTCAGAATGGCTATTGTAAAAAAGACAAAAACAGCCCTAGCTGATTTGGCTTAGTGGATAGAGCCTTGGCCTTCGGACTGAAGGGTCCTGGGTTCGATTCCAGTCAAGGAACTGCATTATTGACTCTCCTGGTAATGACAGCAACATCTTCTATGAGCAAAGCTAGAAACCCTAACAGTCTAACACTTCCTCTTTTGCTCCTAACATTGAATCTGGTCACCAAATGTTAAAGGTTCTCCTTGTAAATGTACCTTTGATTCTATGTACCTGTTTATAAGCTTAGCTTTCTGAGTAGAGGGGAGAAGGGATCATTATATTCCATTCACATCCAGAAGAAGATTAAAAAAAGTGGGATTATTAGAGAGAAGATGGCACTGTTAAAAGTACTTGAGCTCATCTATGCACATGCACTCTGTGATTTGTATGTTTATTTTGAAAATTAGATTTTTGTTACTAATATAGACAATAAAATCTGATAGCAATATGACTATTTTGATATAACTCGAATTAGATACTCCAGCCACAGCATCCTCTCTCAGTTCAAGTTCTGCTCTTCCAACCATGGAACTTGTTTGTTCATCTCTTCAAAAGCTCTGGGTTGCTTCTTGATCTGATATCATTCATTCCATTAACTGCTGTCTTCCATTTATAATTTTTCCTTGATAATTATTATTATTGGAAAACAATGTCAAACAACATGCACTCTTCTCCCCAGCAATGTGACTCTACCTTTGCACCAGCCTCCGTCTGTCCAGTAGATATTTCCATCCACTCTGCTTCCTCTTTCCTATTCCCTTCCTGTCTCCCCACTGCCTTGTCCTCAGCAGGCTCCGATTTCCCCAGATGTTGGATTGCACTCACCATGTCCCTGATGCCCTAGGGCAGTCGTTATTAAACTTTTTGCTCTCAGATATTCTTGACACACTTAAAAAAAATCAGACACTTCTAAGAGATTGGGTTTATATGGGTTAAATCTATAAATATCTACTACATTAAAAACTACAACTGAGAACATTTATTAAAATATGTATTTTAAATAAGCCAATTTCATGTTACTATAAATAACATATTTTATGAAAATAACAGTATTTTCCAAAGCAAAAATAAGGTGAGAAGAGCGATTTTTACAAGCATCTTCATTGTTTGACTTAACAGAAGACTGCTGAATTCTTGAATTGCTCTTGAATTCAGTCTGTTGCTATATTGCACAACATGTGGTCTCTGGAAAACTCTATCACACACTCATGAGAGAATGAGAATGAAAAAGGGCAAATAACACCTTAGTGTTAGTATAAAAATAGTTTGACTTTGTGGACCCCCTGAAAGCTATGCATACTTTGAGCACTGGTGCCTTAGGGTAGAGAAAAAAACCTGCTATCTTAGGCAATAGTGGTTTGGGACCACAAAAAAGAAATAACATTCTCTTCCTCTTCACACAAACACTCTTGTGCTTTAGTCATGTTACAGGCAGCCTGTGCTTCTCCATTTTTACGGCAAAAACCCTCCATTGGCTCATGTTGCTTTTATTTCCAGAACAGCCTCCTTCCCTGTCTACATCCCTCCCTGTTGCGTAACTGCATTAAAAGTTAAGCTCAGGTTTCCCCTTTGTTTGTGCAGCTTCTCCTCCACTCTAATTCCTCTGATTGCAACTGACCATACCTTCTGGACCTCACGCATTCCTAGCCTGTGTGCTATGCACACTAGCACAAGCCTGGATGCAGGAGCCTGGGGTTCGACTCCTGACTCTGCTACCTAATTGGTTGCTGACCCTGAACAAGTTTTCAGGGTCTTAGTTCCAAGTGCCTTCAATTCCTCATCTATAAAATGGAAACATCATAGGGATTTTTAAAAGATTAAATGAGTCAATTTCTGTAAAACACGAAGAACAGTTCCTGTGTGATAGTAAGAGCTTCATGAGTATATCTATCCCTATTCTTATTGTCATAATTTTATATTTCTATCTCAAATAAACTACATTCTCCTATTCCTCCCATGAAACATAGAGACCACTTACTCAGATTTATTGGATGAATTCAAGAATAAAGCAATAACTTTTGTAGGTCTTGTTAAGTTGATTAAATTCTGTTTTCTGGCTTGAATAATGGCATATATTTTGAAATGAGTCAGCATAAAGGAGCAATAAGAATTCTCGTCCAGGAAGGCCAGGTACTTACTCCGCTACAGATTACCAGCTAATAGATATTAGGCAAGTAATATCATCCTTTTGGAATTTCCATCTGTAAAATGAACAACTCCTTTTTTTGCTCACCATATGGGATTTTTGATGGGGTCAAATTAAAAAAGTGCACTCAAAAGCAAACCAAAAACTGCAAAGGGCTGAGGATTGTCATTGTTATCAAATGAACTGGTTGGTCATTTTGATAATACCTGCTTTGTAATATACATTAATTCTTGATTATTTCATATGAAATATTATTTTCTTTTTAAAAATTAGGCACTGTCATGGTGTAAGTGAACGTAATTCTTTATTGCCAAATGTGGAACATATAACATACAAATTGAAACTAAGCCAAAATATATTTTGTAAATTACTTTGCAAATGATCTGTGCTTTGTCATTCCAGGTGCCTGTGGTGGCCATACTGGGCTCAGGTGGGGGTTTCCGAGCCATGGTGGGATTCTCCGGTGTGATAGAGGCACTGTATGAATCCGGAATTTTAGATTGTGCTACCTACATCGCTGGTCTTTCTGGCTCCACGTGGTTAGTATACGTTTTAGATCTTAGTTTTATTATCCTAAATGTTTAGCATTTATCTACCTGAAATATTAGGGGGGGGGAAAGGAGTTTTAGAAAAGTGGACATTAACTTTGAATTATTGAAATGTTCCAGCTTGATGCAATAATTTACATCTTAAATATGTTTTTTTAAATTATATTTTATTGACTTTTTACAGAGAGGAAGGGAGAGGGATAGAGAGTTAGAAACATCGATGAGAGAGAAACATCGATCAGCTGCCTCCTGCACACCTCCTACTGGGGATGTGCCCGCAACCAAGGTACCTGCCCTTGACTGGAATAGAACCTGGGACCTTTCAGTCCGCAGGCCTACGCTCCACCCACTGAGCCAAACGGGTCAGGGCTTAAATATGTTTTTTAAGGCAAGTTCATGCCTAATGATGGACTCTTGCCATAAATCCATTCCCTTTAAGCCTCTTTGTAGCATAAAATGCAGTGAAACAAGTTTAAAAAATATATTGATTGTAATAATCTATATATATAAAGAGGTAATATGCTAATCGGTGTCACAGTCACAACCGATGAGGAGGAGGCTGCCTGCGTGCACGCGGCAGTGTGTTGCTCTCAGAGATGGGGTGGAAGCAGGGAGGCGTCCGGAGGTGCCCGTGCCCAGGCGAGCGGGGATAAGAGCCCATAGCACCCCCCTCACCAGTCCTTCGCCACCCATCGCTCCCACTCAGAGCACCCCGCCACTCACCTGCCTGGGGAAGGAGCACAGCGCAGCAGGCGGGAGGTTTCCATGCTGTCCTCATGCCCCATGATGGGGCGGAGCCCGCGCGTTGCTCCAGAGATAAGGAGGAAGTGTGGAGGCGCCCAGGGAAGGCGGGACCAGCCTGAGGCGACTTGAGGGACTGAGGGCAGGCTTGAAGCAGCCAGAGAAGGCCAGAGGGGTCGGGGGGCTGGGCCAGGCCCGCTGGAGCTCTGTGTGGAGAGGTTCGGGTGCCAAGGCAGGGCGGCGGGTGGGTGGGTGGGTGGGCTACGCGATTTCGCACACTGGGCTCCTAGTTATATATAAATAGCACAGAGGTAGAATAACATACTCCACCCATAGTTAATTCAATTTTTCCAAAATTTGCTGAATTGCAATCTTTCAGTGATTATGTCTAAGTCTACATGATTCACTAGGTATTCATATTCTTCTTTAGGGCAAATAGAATGAAACCTTTATATACAGAAGAAGGAAAACAACTTTTGACTGCAGGAATTCAATAAATTTCACTGATTTGTATTTAACTAATTATGAAATCAATCCTTTAAATGTATTTAAGCTCAGTTAAACTTGGATAGAGAGTAATAACACATTTACGTATATATACAATATTTGTACACCAAAGATTCACTTTTCTAAGTATAGGAACATTTTCAGAAGAGACTACATACATTTTGGTTTGCCTACCTCACATAAGCACACTGAACATCAAACATCATTCCTTGCTTAGACGTCTCAAATAAAGGTGTCACCTTATTACACATGTCTGACTTTGACTTTTAAGGCTGTTTAGTCACTCAGCCATAGTAAAGCCTATCTGTCATAATATTGTATTATATATGTCTAGCATTTTAAAATGTCAGTGCCTTCTCAGCCTGTGACATGGGTAGTAGCTTTCTATCATTTTTTCAAAAAATTTGACTCAGAAACCAAGGGATTTGTCCAAGATTACTCACAGAGCCAGTATATAAACCCAGGCTTTGATTCCCTATTCTAGGAATCTTTTAACTAAACCATAGCCTTCTCCTGACAGCTGTTCATTCTACATAGAAGTTCACATTTAAAGAATCTATAGTTTCTTAAACATCTTGAACCAGATTCTTTAGCCTAAAAACAAAAACCTAGACCCGTGGTTGCCACTTTCTTGGTATGTTCCCTTAAAATAATTTCTCTCTTTTGAAACAAGGGTGTAGCCCATCATTATTCTTTTCCTTGAAGGAAAGAGCAGACACCTGCCTGTTTAATGAGTATGTAAGGGGAAAAATTTGGACCCTTAGATTAATTCACCTATTCAGGCATTTTGTTACTCCTCTTGGGGGAGTTCATTCTCCATGTTCACTATCTGTTAGATCCCTGTGGTCCATCACTGACTAAAACATTGCAAGAAGCTTAATTTCTTAAACCCCTGTCATAAGGAAAGACTAGGCCTTGAGTGCTGATTTAGGGCTAAGATAGTGTGCGGGCTTAATTAGAGCTTCAGTAATTGCTTTGGTTGTAGATTTGGGGAAACATCTTACATTCTCCTGACAGAGTTCTGAAAACAAGTCCTGCAAAATGTTAAAGGGAGCTTTAAATATTACAGGTCGATCATTTAAATATTAAAGCCCACATATTTACATATGTATACATAAACTCCTACTCTATCTTTCAATGTCTAACTGATTCGCCTTCTCTTATTTATTCCATTTCCTGAAAGGCCATTCACTCCTTAAATCCTTACTAATCGATTTTCATGCAGAAACCACCTAATTTCCAACTATGGTGGTGCCTTTTGAAGTTCTTATTCCTCTTGATTTTGGGGGCGTCATGGAGGATGAGGTTGGAGGTTGAGATGTTTCAACACTGAGGGGTCCCTTTGTCAAATCCCTCCCACCACAACTTTTTGAGTTGGTTGTATCCTCTCTGGTTGTTCTCTCCTCCACATTGTCTGTACTGCTTCGGCTGCTCTTCTCCTTAATGGGAGCTTTCCTCCAGGACCTGCCTTCCATTTTATTATAGCTACACATCCTCCCTTGGTAATTTGAGCACCTTCTATCACTTCAGTTATTACCACCAGTAATTTAATTCATGAAACTCTAGAACATTCGAAAGTTAATGGACCAAAAAAAGGAAGATAACTTTAATGGACAATGCAAAGTAGCCGTCAGAAAAGAGAATCAACTGAAAGATGAGTTCCAGAGGTCGAGGGTGAAGAGTGTTTTATGAAGTAGTGGGCATTTTAATAGAGTAAAAATCTGAGCGAAGCTTAGTTTAGAACTGAGTTTGGATATCATGAGTGGTTTTAGCAAGAGTCACTAGATATAGTAAATAAAGGAGACATTTGATCATGAAATTACAAATAACAAACAAATAGAAGATGAAAGGAAAAAAGGTGAAACATGAACATATTAGTTCAACAAGGGCAATATAGAACCAGAGAAAGGTTTTTGTTTTGTTTTCAGAATTTAAGAGATTTGAGCATTTTTGTACAAGTGTGAGATGAAGGAAATAGTGTAGACCAATAGATGAAAGATAGAGAAATAGGTGGCCCTAACCGGTTTGGCTCAGTGGATAGAGCGTCAGCCTGAGAACTGAAGGGTCCTGGGTTTGATTCCAGGCAAGGGCACATGCCCGGGTACTGGGGACATGCAGGAGGCAGCCGATAAATGATTCTCTGTCATCATTGATGTTTCTATCTCTCTCCCTCTCCCTTCCTCTCTGAAACCAATAAAAATATATTTTTTTAAAAAAGAAATAGATGGATCATGGATAGAAAAAGATTCAGGTGAAGACAGGACAGGACAGGACAAGATAGAAAGCACAAAAGCTGTTAACCCTGGAGAGAAGAGACACTTCCTGGGACGGAAGAAGAGGTGGAAGAGGTGGTCCAGATGATTCATGTAACCATTCTCTCTTGAAAATTACAAGTGAAGAGGTAAAAAGTTCAAAGGAAGGAATTTGGAAAGAATTAAAAAAACAAATTACACTCTGTGTTGTGTAAGTTTATATTGGGCTGATCCATGACCATGACTTGGCACGAGAATGAGGTAATACGGAAGTGTCTGGAGAAGACCTGGACCTCCCAATAAGTTTTCTGCGATCACAAAAGAGAATTTTATGTAGAACAAAAGCTTTCTTGTAACTGCTACTACCTTTAGGATAATTATTTCTAAAATTGTTTTTGGATGATACTTGTTATTCATTAAATATATATTAGCCAACCAGGAGAACCAACATGAGTGAATTAAGAGAATCAGGACAGTAATCCTGTGTTCTCTTCCTCAGCTCAACTCAGTACAGCTATTCATATGTAGCATCATAAGAGGTTATTGGATGTGGACTGGCATGTGTATGGTAATACCATCTACAGAGAAATGAGATCAGCTATCTATAGACTGTGGGGCCCAATTCATTAAACTGATGAATATTTCAGGAATTCCTCTGGCTAATGGCCAAGAATCTTCACAAGAAAGCAAATCATCAGATTTGTGTCCTCAGAAATTCTGAGACCTACCATTGGCGAGTCTTGGGATTCTGCCTAGTTGGCCAGTGGATGATTAAAAACCACATTTGTCAGCCTTAGACATTCACAGTAATCGTACAGCATCATTGAAGGTCAAATCATCAAATTGCTTGACTAGTATTAATTATATCCAGACAAGTCATTTAATTTTCATGACTCCAGTGTGTTGTGTCATCAGTCTCTGGTAGTCTGCTGGAGATGCCCATTCCTAGAGACTAGACAGTGGACAGTAGGCCAGTAGGGAATCCTCCCCTCTGGACTGTGCATGGGAAATCCAGTGTTTCCTCTGAGACCTCTACTTCGCTTCCACTGAAGACCAGCTTCTTTCTGATTTACTCATTCTTTCCTTAAATGGGTTAATAGGATCAATCAGCTAATTAAGTTAACCAACTCTACCATCCTTTATTTTTCTTATGCCAGAGAATGCCTGCTTTCTTTGGGGATTATGTAATGCCCTTCCTCTTTATGAATTGTCTTTTGTTTTCTTTACAGGTATATGTCAACCTTATATTCTCACCCAGATTTCCCAGAGAAAGGGCCAGAAGAGATTAATGAAGAGCTAATGAAAAATGTTAGCCACAACCCCCTTTTACTTCTCACACCACAGAAAGTTAAAAGATATATTGAGTCTTTATGGAAGAAGAAAAGGTCCGGACAACCTGTCACCTTTGCTGATATCTTTGGGATGTTAATAGGAGAAACACTAATTCGCAATGTAAGCTATAGCTCAACCTATAATCCTTTGAATGCAATAGACTATGTTTGTCATAATGTTTTAAATAAAACTAAATATGATTCAACTTATCTTATCAACACTGTGTACTGAGAGCACATAGTTCCTGCCAGATAAAACTCTTCTACATTTCAAACTAGAGCTTACTGATTCATTTTGTATATCAGTTTCGATGTAGGGGAGTATTTTGTATGCCTTTGCTTTGGAAAGAAAAGTATATCTTTAACTCTTAACTGGCCATTCCTCTAAATGGCAAGCTTTTTAGATAAGGAGAAGAATGCAAGAAATATTTTAATGGTAGGGGGAAAATGGAGGTTGTCTGGACAGTCAGAAAACAAAATAAATCATTCAGAACAAACTCATTTAATGACCACAGTGTGACATTTCATCGGAAGATAAAGCAGGGAGACAGAATCTGTGCCAGGGGCTAAATTCTTTCTGGGCTCCATAGCTGCCAAATATTTCTCCACTTCAAAAGTAGGCATAGTCCCTTGAGTTTTGGTTGTTTTTAGAATGAAGGCAATTACTTTCAAAGAGGTTTCTTTTTGTTTATTCATGACCCAGAGATTTCTTCGAGTAATAAGAATTATTTTTATTATAAAAAATTTAAGTGTCTTTATTGGAAATACTATTTTTTAAAATACATTTTTATTTATTTCAGAGAAGAAGGGAGAGGGAGAGAGAGATAGAAACATCAATGATGAGAAAGAATCATTGATCGGCTGCCTCCTGCACACCCCCTATTGGGTATCGAGCCCACAACCCCAGGCACTTGCCTTGACTGGGGATCAAACAATGACCTCCTGGTTCATAGGTCAACATTCAACCACTGTGCCACACCAGCCTGGAAGTACTATTTTAAATGGTTTTCTACCTGTATCTGTTTGTATATTTAAGCCATTTCTTTTTTTCTTATGTGGACAGAGAATGAACATGACCTTGAGTAGTTTGAAGGAAAAAGTCAATACGGCCCAATGTCCTTTACCTCTTTTCACCTGTCTGCATGTCAAGCCCGATGTTTCAGAACTGATGTTTGCAGGTATGTCGCTTACTCTTTCAGAACATTTCCGGGAACCTTTGAACTGTGGCTTCCAATGATTTTCTGTAGAGGAAGCCATTTCAGTTGCTTATTTTAATATATTTTCTGTAGCATAAAAACATTTGAAAATATAAAGCTAGATAATTTTCTGGTAGTACAGAATATTCCAGAAAACCGGTTACTAATATATCTTCATTGGTATTAGTGAACTAAAAAATAAATGCTAAAAAGTAAATCATAAATATAATCAATCATTCAATTTTAATTACTCATTTCTAAAAGCTGTTCAACAGGGTAGTATGCCTAGTGCTTTCAGGCAATGCACATTCTCTTGCTTGCTGCTGGAATTTTTATTAAATTAGGTAATATGATACATGTTAATTTTTATAATTCAGCACCTGAAATGTACTAATCTATACTGTGGCAGCTGGTGAACAAAATGCCTCATTTCATTAAGTCTCAGATGTAAACACGTGTTTCTTCGGGAGCTTCACTTCTTGTTCTGTGCTCTAAAATTTTGTGACATAGTTCTGGGGGCCTCTGCCCATTCCGCTCTGCAGTGTGATAGCATTTCTGGCTGTGGCTGGTAAGGTTTCTTGTATTTTAAGGAAAAGTATCTTAGTGACATCATTCACACACAATGAGCTTAAAAAAATCACTGTGAATGGCATGTAATTAACAAATTCATATCCACAATCCTTTTGCAGTTTTATCAGTTCTCACTTTTTGTCCTCAACTGATTATTCTCAGGCAAGAATTTTAAGTAGTTTATAAAAAGTGATGCATCAGGAACCACTGTTGATCAATGATATTGACTAAAATGTTTATCATGCTTATGGTTCAGAAAGCATTTCTATGTATTATCTTATTCAACCTTTACTACAAATCAGGGAGGGAGATATTTTTAGCAATGCTTCACAAAAGAAAAAAAATATCAGAAAAAATAAAACATTAAATGATTTGCACATTGCCATGGAAAGTAAATAGCAGAGCTGAGACTTGGTCTCAAAAGTCCTTTGATTGCTGACTATGTAGAATGTAGCATGCCAGGGCTAAGCTAGAACAACCCTTTCCCACCAAAGAACATTGCCCCTGTTCTATAACAACTTATAACCTGTTTGAGAAATGTACAATAATTATTAAAGATGTTAAGGCCCAAGAAAGAACAGAATGTTACTATGCCCTGTTCTCTTGACTAAGTTCCATACCATCTTTTAGCCTCAGTTTCCTCATCTGTCAAAACACTGAGACTCTCTTCATAGTGTTTCACTAAATAAATGAGATAAAGTATGTAATATATTTAAGTTTCAATAAATCTTAACAAGTTAGAGTGTTCTATGAAATCTGTATGACAAAAGTCAGACGTCTTCATCTTAAAGATGAATAGGATTTGTATAAGAAATACATTTGAATATTAATGAGAGTAAGGCAATGCAGTAGGAGTCTACAGTAACCATGGTGTGCTCAGCAACAATAAGGAACCACACTTTGACTGTAATGGAGTTCATAGGGATTTTTTATCACACAAAAAAGTAAGTTCCAGGATTAAATCATTTTTGTTTTGTTTGTTTTTTGCTTTCCCATAGCTGTTGTCTTGTGATGTCTTGTAATGTTTGGAAATTGGCTAATAAATACCAGTAGCATGCTAGTCAAATCTGTGCATAGCCAAATAAGTCATCTTTCACCCCAGAAACAATGATATGGTCAAACAAGCACTAATCTAATTTGGAACTCTTGTCCTCTAAGATGAAATAACTTGAGCGGGTCATTTAACTTCTTTGATTCTTATTTTCCTCATTATTTAAAAAAAGGTTTATTTACAGAGCCATTACGACAATCTCATAAGATATGCATGCCACTGAATATGATAAAAAACATTCTATATAATAAAAGTCTAATATGCAAATTATCCCCTCGACCCAGAATTTGACCGGGAGTTCAATCAGGGGGCGGAGCCGGCGGCAGTGGCAGGTGGCTGGGGGAAGGGAGGCACCCCGGCTGGTAGCCAGCAGCCGCTAGGGACCCTACCCATGCACAAATTTCGTGCACTGAGCCTCTAGTAAAAATATAATAGGTTAATCACTTATTATGATAATTATGATTTCAGAGTCTTTTTATTCTGAACTTTTAATCAACTGCCATTCTCAACAGAAAGTCTGACTAACATAATTAAAGATTTAATTATATTTCAGTAAGTGACTATTTAGGATTTTTCACCCAGAGTAAGAAAAAGCTGTTTTATGTTCCATTAGTAGTCTTAGAACCTAGATATGTGTGATTTGGGCCATCTGCCTAGCTTCCATGTTGTTACTGAGATAAGAGATACACCATTAACCTTCATTGTTAAGCTTTTGTGATAAGGAGGTTCAAGCTGTTTCTTCCAACAGAGTTGGACAAAGCCATCAAACACCAGTTAAGTGGATCTTAAACCTAGATAAGACATTCAAAGATGCACGTCATGAAGGTTTAAGTCACTTGAGTTATTGAGGGGGAAAAAAAGGTGGAGTCATGTCTATGCTTTATGCCTTTGAAATTTTCTAAGATGAAAAATGGATATTCAAGGGGGAAAAGGGGAAATATCTGCATTTTATTTTTAAAAAATCAAAGAAGCTTATTAGCTTACAGAAGTGTTACCAACTTTACTTCAACAATATCAGAGAATGTTTTTCTTCCCTCTTAGAATAATTTTAAACATTTCCCCCTTTTTTGAAGATTTTAAACAAATAAACATTAGTTGTTTAAATTATTAAATATTTTTGACTCCTCCACTTCACTACACTGCCTACGGGATTTACAACTTTCATTTTCCAAATATCCACTGGTCAGTAAATTGCATTTACTGAGCACAACTTACGGACTCAACATCAGGTTAAGTTCTTTCACAGACACTAAAGGAGTAGAACTGTGGTACAATCCCATTAACAAGACAAAAATAAAATATAAAAAATTAATGAGCCATACACATAGAATATTGTCCGTCAAAGTGTGTAGAGCTGACATAAGTGTAAGTTATCAAAGATATTTAGTATAGTCATAGAAATGACCTCATGGAAAGATCCATCATACAGAGGTGAAAAGTCATCTTTGAGTAAAACAGTATGAGGAAATGCTCAGAAGGGAAGCCGAAGGTATGCTTTGGGGAGCGATTAAAAAACAGTAGCCTTGGTATGAACTGGTGAAGCGTAGGTGGTACATTTAGGAAAACCATTAGTACAAAACAGTAGAAAATCTGAATTTCAGGCAGGAATGCTTTTATTCAGTTATGATGATAATGGGAAATAGTGCTTTGGGGAAGAGCAATATAACTCTTTATGTAGTGTTTTTTGAAAAGTGTCTTTTGGTGATTCACGTGGGTTGATTGGCAAAGGTAGAAACTGGAAGCCATGATATCACTGTGTTTTTGTAATAAGGTCCTGAAACTAGGGAGATTCTGATAAGGAAAGAGAGGAGAAGATAAGAGTGAAAAGCCTGAGGGTGACAGGTGAGATGTGCTGATGATTCAATGTGAGTGCGTTTTCACTTAAAAGAATTTTTTTTTCCTGGTCTGTGATAACGTGATTTACAGAAGCAGCTGAGCTAGACAGGGAGGGGAAGTGATGAATTCTTTTCCCGGCAATGATAGCGGGATGTGATGACCGCATACCCAAGCGCCCCAGGAAGCTGGAAACAGGTGGAGGGAGGTGCAGCAGAAAGGTTCGCATTTGAAGTGTATGGGCTAACAGCAAAGGAATAATAGTCAAATGCCGCCATGGCAAGTTCTTAAGGAAGGTTTAGGCAGCAAATCTTCCCTCTTGAGAAAGTCTATAATTATCATGGGCACAAGCCACAGCATTAATACAGAACAGATCGCTAGAGAAATTATTATGCGTCAGTACCCAAGATAGGGATGTGAAATTCAGAGATAGGAAATTACTTTGGTGATATAGAATTTTCCTAACGGCCCCTGATTCATCACTAGTCATGTCATGCTAACTCCTTGTAAATCACTATGAAACATACCACTGTCTGGTAAAGGGTATATGTGCCCTTGGCCTTGCTTGAGCTATAAATGTGTTGTCATCACAATTGTGATTTCATTATCTCCTTCACAAAAGTAGAATTTCAGCTGAGTAAATCATAGACATCCACCATTCCTTTTCCAACACTTTGGGGATGGATATTTTGGAATTCAGAATATTTTAGATGTTAAAGTTTAAAAAATACTTAAAGTGTATATTGCATAATATTCTCATTGGGGTCTTATAATTAAAGAGAGTGATTTCTCCAGGAGAATGTATCAATATTTAGATTGAGTGGGCTAAATAAATATTCTGCCTCACATCATTTTAAGACTTTTTTTTTTTTAATAGAATGAATTCAGGCCAGATTTTACCACCGAAATGGATAGCAAAAAAACCGTGTGGATTTTGGAGTTGTTTGAATTTGGGATTGTTGAGTAAGGCATATATAGTCATGTTATAATATCAGAAAGGAAAAATTAAAGAAAAATAAGGAGGGCAGAGGGTTATTGGTGATACAGGGGTGGGTGGTGGTGGGACATAAAGGAGGATGGTAACAAAGACCTTGAACTAAAGGTTACTAAGAAGCAGCCTTATAATTGCAGAAGGGAGTAGCAAGCATGAAGGCACCAGGGTGGGAATGAGCTTGGTCTCTATGGGGACCATTAAGAAGGCTTGTGTGACTGACGTGGTGAAGCGAGACAAAACGTGACAGGTGATTGGTTAGGGCATGTGGTCAGACAGGGAGCATGAGCCAGACCATCATGAAGCCTTGCTGGCCATGTGTTTATTTTCAGTGTAATGGGAGGTCAGTGGAAAGCTTTCAACTGGCATCAGTGTGCTGTGACTTAGATTTTTAAGAATTCTTTCTGGCTACAGGGTATAAAAAAGGTAGTAAGGGAATAGAGAAGAGACATTTTAGGAGGCTGTTGTGGAGACGCAGGGGAGAGAATATGGTGGGTTGGACAGAATGGTTGTGGTGGACAAATGGATAAGTGGCCAGTTCCTAACCATATCTGATGATAGAGCCTACAGAAGTTGATATTTTGTATGTGAAATATAAGGGAAAGAGAACAATCAAGGATAATTTTAAAGTACGAACAGTGAATATATGAAAGGTAGTACTATTTCCCAAGAAGGGGAAGACTGAGAGAGCGGCAAATGCAAGAAGTGGAAATCAGAAACTTAGAACTCTTTTTTGATACATTAGGATTGAGACAATAATTAGACATATTGTAGCCATGGACATACAGAAGTATAATTTGGCCACCATTTATTTCGTGATTAAAATGTGCTATGCCTTCTGGGCTCTTCGCATTTCTTAACTCAGATCCTCACAATAATTCTACAAACTTTCTGCTGTTTTTATTCACATTTTACAGATTAGGGAACTAAAACACAGAGAACACAAATAATCTACACAAGATTGCACAGTTAGTAAGCAGAAGAGTGGGATTTGAATCCAGGGCTCTGGCTCCAGAGCCTCAGCTCTTAGAAAGTATACTCTATTGACCCTCTGCCTTGTGTTTCTTGAGACATTCAACATAAAAACTTGGCATTGAGCCCTAGCTGGTTTGGCTCAGTGGATAGAACATCGGTCTGTGGACTGAAAGGTCCCAGGTTCAATTCTGGTCAAGGGCACATGCCTGGGTTGTGGGCTCGATCCTTAGTAGGGGGCATGCAGGAGGCAGCCAATCAATGATTCTCTCTCATCATTAATGCTTCTCTCTCTCTCCCTCCCCATTCCTCTCTGAAACCAATAATATATATATATATATATATATATATATAGAGAGAGAGAGAGAGAGAGAGAGAGAGAGAGAGAGAACACAAAAAAACCTTGGCATTTTAATCGGGTCAGTTGTATAATGGTTAAGGAGCAAAATTAAAAGATGACGAAAAGGCAAATGTTAGAAACACTCCATTTTCATAATCTGCTTGCATTACCAGAAAAATTTAATTTCTTCTGTCTCCTTCATGGATTTTAAATCTGAGTCAGCAGTTTTCAAGTTTTTCACTCTTTAGAATTCACATGGACTTATAAAAGATGTCTGAGTTTTTAAATGCAAAAGGTTACTCGATTTGTGCAAATTAGAAGGGACCCTTTTGTGTTTGTGTATCTTATTCATCCAATAGAGGCCTGGTGCAGGAAATCCGTGCACTTCACTGGGGGGCCCTGCCAGGCCTGGGTCCTCTTGCAGTCCACAGTCTGGGAACCCTCAGGAGATGTCCGACTGCCACTTGCATGCTCGCCAGCTGTGAGCCTGGCTCAGGGCTTCTGGCTGCACTGACCACCAGGGGGCATCTCCTACGAGCATCTCCCCCCTGGTGGTCAGTGCGCGTAGTGACCGGTCATTCCTCCGTTCAGTCTATTTGCATTTAGCCTTTTCTTATATAGGATTAGTTCCCTCCCCCATCCAACTTCTAGACAAGGCCATATACATAATAGGCATGTGCTTAATTTTTTAAAAAATATTTTAAATAAATTAATGAGAATAATCACTGTTGAAGTGATCTATAACTGTGCACATTTCTGTAATATTTTCTATGAATGGATTGAATTTTTTTAATGTTTTCAGATTGGGTTGAATTTACTCCATATGAGATCGGCATGGCAAAATATGGTACTTTCATGACTCCTGACTTATTTGGAAGCAAATTTTTTATGGGGAAAGTTGTAACGAAATATGAAGAAAACCCCTTGCATTTCTTAATGGGTAAGTGGTCAAAACCTACCACTAGTTTGTCTGACAGTTTTAAACTCTGGTGCATTCTAAGTTATTCTCTGTTGTTGCTTTATTATAGGTGTCTGGGGCAGTGCCTTTTCTATATTGTTCAACAGAGTCTTGGGAGTTTCCAGCTCACAAAATAAAGGTTCCACAATGGAGGAAGAATTAGGTATTGTAAAAATGTGCTTAAATTGATAACGATGCTCTATTGATAAATCGCATTAACATGTATACATAGAGAAAATTAAATCAGCATAAAAATTTTAATTTCTAAAGTTACCGGTAAGTTGGTTGAATCAGCCTAAATTTTTCCTAGGAATAGTATGTCCATTACTTAACTGCAGAGCCACATTCTCTAAGGGTGACAACAAGGCAGAGTGTATACTGCTGAAATGTTCTGACTTCACTTATGTAAATGATCATTAAATCCCAGATATTATCAACTCCAATTTTGTGGAAATGACTAACTCTTCTCTGAATGATGTGAAGATTTCAGAGGGGGAAAAAGAGGAAAGAATGAAAGTACCACAGATTACGGGGCTTGCTTCTCTGTACACTTTATCTGTTGAATAATCCAGATAAACCCAAGGCTTGTTATTTTTCCGCTCCAAAGGCAGGAAGAGAATAGGACTGAAATAACACATCTGAAGGTGGGTGCGACAATGGCTGGAGGCCAAGGAAAAGGAGACTGTTTACACTAAATCATCTTGAGAATATTCTTTGGTGTGAGGCATCCCCTTTGAGGCCAGTTGTTTGGCAGTTTATTTACTTGTTCTGTGTGTCAGACTTAGGGGGATTATGGTGAACTTGAGAACCCTGGTCAGCAGGATGCCTGTTACCTCAGATTACAGAAGGGTTTCCAGAAATGAGACCAGAGAGGTGACTGAGGGGGAATCGGAAGACTCCTGGTGGCTCTTTCATCTGCTGGCCAACCGAAGTCTACCTCTTAAAGGGTGTTTGTTTCCCCACCCCCTTCTAAAGGAAGACTTAAAGGTACATTGGACCACAATCAGATAAAGCAAAATGAAATAGATACATTTAGAATATTTAGTTATTTATATCATAAAAATTTCCTTATGAAGAAGGCAATATTTTGCAAACCATCTTCTTAAATGATAGTATCAAATATGACCCCAAAAATGTTTAAAGAAAGAAAATGTTGTCCTGCCTAAAAGACACCTAATGCATATAACACTGGAATGGACCATTACTTATATGCCCCCTCTTCTCTACAACAAAATTACTAGTACTTTCTGTAATAGTCATGAAATGAATAATAATGTTAGCCAGAGAATATTTTCCTTTAATGAATTTCATATGTGTGATATTACCAGTAAAATGAAAGAAATCTAAAAATTAAAAAGTCAATCTACTGCTTCAAGCATTTATTATCCCTTTAATTATATAATCTAGAGTTTAAAGCCCCCAAATGATTCTATTACTAAAAATTATGAATTTGGAGTCAGTTTCTTAAAAAAGTTGATTGACTAATGGAAGAAAAAATAAGTTACTATATAGAGAGTGGTTTTATATGTGTCCAAAGGAGTTTTGATTTTTCTATGAATGATGATTAAAAAGAATGGTTTATGTACCTATAATTTCGGTGCTTTTTACTTGAAAAAAAGACTAGTTATTGTTATAGCTTTTACTCCTGTTGTTGTTTTAAGTATTTGTAGTTTCTATTTTAGTTTTTAAAACTACTCTCTTACTATGTTCTGAGGAAGCACAAATTCTCAGCACAAAAGGCACATTTCAACAGAAAATTTTCAGTGTTATTGAAATTAAAAGATACCTTATATTAGTCGCTTTCATATATTTTGATGAAATAGCCCCCTGTAGATTTTGGGTTCACCTTGCATTTACCTTCTTCACAAATACCACTTAAGCATATTTGATTAAAGAAAAAAAAATACTTTTGTATAATGAGAAGCTTCCTATAATCAAGCTATTCATTCTGTCAGAATTAAGATAAACAAAAATTCTTCCCTTTAAATCATGAATGAATAAAATTTAAATTAACTTTTCCTCTCCTGGGAAATTTTAATTTCCAATGAAAAATTGATCTAAATTCATGCCAATTATTGATCTAAATTTATTCTAGTAATCTAGCAGGTCTCACTCTGTGGGTTTGCTGAGGTTACTTCCATATGGTAAATTTATATATTTTAAGTGATTTCAGAGAGAAGGGAGAGGGAAAGAGAGATAGAAACATCAATGATGATAGAGAATCATTGATCAGCTGCCTCCTGGAGCCTGCTGGGGATCCAGCCTGCAAACTGGGCATGTGCCCTGACTGGGAATTGAACTGTGACCTCCTGGTTTATAGGTCAATGCTCAACCACTGACCCACACTAGCCAGGCCCCCATATAGTAAATTTAATTGTGAGTCTTGGCACCTGAAATCCTTTAATTGTTTTTGCTTTCTTTCCACAGAAAATATTACAGCAAAGCACATTGTGAGCAATGATAGCTCGGATAGTGATGATGAATCACAAGAACCCAAAGGTAAGTGTGCTGGGACCTTCTCTGGCAGAAGTCCATGGGGAAAGGATGCTGCCTCTGACCTGTCACTCCAGGTGCTCATGGCAGTCTCTGCTTAAGGCACTGAGCAATAGCCTCGTAGCTTTCCATTCAGAGAGAGAATTGATGCTGTATGTGTAATAACATATGCAACACAGAACTATCCCTTCTTTCTTGTTTAAAACCTCAAAAATATTATCAGTTGAACAAATGGGGAACAAGCTGAGATGTTAGAATTACTAAATTCTGTTTTCAGTCTGATTATTGAACTGGGCTTTCAGCATAGAAATTGTGATTTGGGAGCACCTTTACCTGGCTTTTTTTTTAAAAAAAATCTAAATTTTATCTTTGAAAAATATATTATTAAATAACATGTGAAAAATTATATTCTCACTCCATTCTGAGCCTTTATCCCATTGCCAACATTCTGTGTCTTAGGAAGGGATCAAGTTGGGTAGAACTATGGAGAACTCTTGGTTGCATGTATTGCTTTGTGGTATAAATGAGTTCCTTTACATTTTGACAAGACAGCTTTTGGCTTGGTGTGGATCAGGAGAGTCAGTGATGGAGGGAGGGCAGGGAGAAGGCAAAGATCAAGCATATTTGTTGCCAATGTGCTAACACGGAGTGTTTTTACATTTTGACAAAGTGTTTGACACAACCATTTGTACAAAAACAAAACATAACAAACATCAAACAAAAGTTAAGCAGCTTTGATAACAACTGGGTGAACAAGTCCTATTACAGTCTGAATACAGATTTTAAAAGGCATTAAGGGCTTTCTTGTCCAAAACATAAGGAATTCCACCTGCCATGTCATAGATAACAGGAGAGCCTGTTTTATCCTTGCTGAATTAACACTAAAATTAAAATTCTCTTTCATAACTGGGCGGTTACTTCCTCATAAGATGAGTCTGCGCACATCAGAGGTGCCTACTCTGGGCAATGCAGCTGCACAGGCCCGTAGCTTGCTTAGTGTGCAGCTTCTTGTGAAAATGTAAAAATGAGACCTTCCTTGGGCAGACAAAGCTCTTGACCAGGCACAAGATGGCCAGTGGCGTACAATCTGGGCTTCAGTCCCTGTTTGCCTACTGTCCTCCTGACTTATGTAGCCAATAATTTGCCTAAGTATATATGGCAGCTCAGGTAATTAGGCAAGAACTCCATTTGAAAGAACCCTGCTCTGGAAGGAACTGAGTCTAAATTCTGCTCCTTTATATTGGTAATTTTAATTATTTTGGTTGTTCAGGTCTTTATTTATTTTTTTGATTTTGAATTTCCTTTTAATGAAGGGAGCTAGCCAGTATACTGGGGAGAGAGAGTATATGCCTAGCATGTCTAGAATTAATCATGTCATGATTTAGGGACTATCAAGTAGATGTAATAATGGTTTGTCACTTATTAAGTACATTGCTACGGAGGATCAGTACATTTGATCATCTCTGAAGTACTGGATGCTTATCTTAAGGCTGATAAGTTTAAGAACCAATTGAATATGACTTTGATTTAGTATCAGCCTAGATTGGAGAATGATATTCAGGATGTTTTTGAGGATTTTTTTTATTAGATCTTAATATTCATTTACTTCATTCTAAATAGACTTAATTTTTTTTAGAGTAGTTTTAAATTACAGCAAAATTGAGTAAAAAGTACAGAGTTCCTATATATCCCCTGCACCCCCCCCCCCACACACACACACACACAGGGGAGGCCGGGGGAATGTCAAGGGGGGGAAAAAGGAGACATATGTAATACTCTTTGTAATACTTTAAGAAATAAAACAAAATTTAAAAAAAAACAAACAAGAAAAAAAAACATTCTATACTGGAGTGGTACAACTGTTACAGTTGATGAACCTACACTGATACATCATCATTACCCAAAGTCCAAACTTTAGGCTTCACTCTTGATATTCTATATTTTCACAAATATAAAATGACATGTACCAACCATTATAGCATCATACAGAGTAGCTTCACTACCCTGAAAGTCCTCTATGCTCTGTTTATTCATCCCTCTGCCCCCCGTTCCCAACTCCTGGCAACCACTGATCTTTTCACCATCCTCATAGGTTTGTCTTTCCCAGAATGCCATATATTTGGGATCATACACTATGTGGCCTTTCCATATTGGCTTCTTTCACTTAGTAATATGCAGTTAAGTTTCCTCCATGTCTTCTCATGGTTTGATGGCTCATTTCTTTTGAGTGCTGAATGATAGTTCACTGTCTGGATGTACCGCAGTTTATCCACTCATCTGCTGAAGAATATCTTGGTCACTTCCAAGTTTGGGCAATTATGAATAAAGATGCTATAAATATCCATATTCAAATTTTTGTGTGGATGTAAGTTTTCAGCTCCTTTGGATAAAGACCAAGAAGCGTAATTGCTGAATCATATGATAGAAGTATAATTTAGTTTTGTAAGAAACTTTCAAACTACTATCTTTAGTGACTGTACCATTTTGCATTCCCACCAGCAATGAATGAGTGTTTCTGTTGCTCAACATCGGTGCAGCATTCGGTACTGTTAGTATTTTGGATTTGGACATTTTCAATAAATATGTAGGCTATCTCCTTGTTGCTTTAGTTTGCATTTCCCTGATGACATATGATGTGGAGCATCTTCTCATATGCTTACTTGCCATCTGTATATTTTCTACTGAGGTCTTTTGCCCATTTTTAAATTGGGAAGTTTGTCTTAAATATATTTTGGATAATAGTCCTTCATCAGATGTATCTTTTGAAAATATTTTCTCCCAGTCAATGGCTTTCTTTTCATTCTCTTGAAGCTCCTTCATTTTTATTCATATGATTTTGAGTAAGGTCTTTAGGCATTTTTCAACATTAGTTTCTTTAAACCTATGCTGGCATCACTTTTACTTGCTCTCATAGAATTGTTGTAATCATCAAATCAGAAAATGCATACAAAGGGCTTTAAGTTGTAAAAGGCAACACATAGAAATAGCTAGTAAGCAATGGATGTCATTTATCTGTTGACTGCTGGAGTTGTGCCACAAATGATGCCATTTCCACATATATCACAAGGAAAGGAGACCCTCTGCTATTACAGAAGTGGAATTTATCTCATAAATATAATAGCGATGATGATGATGATGGAGCAGCTCCAAATCTTTGGGAAATAATTGAATATCTTATTCATATCCTGTGTACCCAGAGATACAAATCATTAATTTTTAAGTCTGATTTGCTCTAGCAAAAGATTTTATTCATCATACTTGGCATTAGAAAAATGTAGGAGTAGAAAAGAGTATGTTTGTTTTTTAGTGAATATGTAGTCATCTGGATTGGTTCCTGAAAGATCACTTCATTTACTTGGTACAGTTAAGCTAATCTTTGTGAAAATAAAAAAACAGTATTTATTGTGGTTTATGTGTGTTTAGTTAACATTTATTGGAAATTATGAAGTTTGAGCATAGATTCTCTTTTCTCTCAACACACACACACACACACACACACACACACACACACACACACACAGAGTTTTATGTATGTTTTTATACAGAGTTCCCAGAAATCTGAGCAAAAGGGATTTAGGCAGGTGGGAATCACACTGTACCATACAGTGTTCTCAGATTTGGATTGTGAATGAATAATATTGACACGGATAATTATTCTGTTGCTTCTGCTGCTAATACCACTATTTCTACTACTAAATAGTGTTTATTAAAAATTGAATGCGGGCCAGGCACTTTACTAAGGAATTTACATGAATGCACTAACTCAGTTAATCCTCACAACCCTACAGAGTTTTCTGTTGAGGGAATGAAGGCTGAAAGGGTTAACTAACTAGGAAACAGGGGAGAATCTAGGCAGTCTGACTATGGAGCCAATGCTCTAAGTAGCTACCCAACATAGCTTCCCAGTAGTAGTGTTGTGTACATAGGTTTTAAGGAAAAAGTGACGAAAAGCCGCTTCTTTGGGAAGATTGCTGAATTTTAAAACATTTTAAAGCATGTGTTTAAATTACAGAGTTTTAAAAGCCAAACTCTATAAGTAGCGATGAAATGACATTTTATAAGGGTGTTTGTTGAGTAGGAAATATATGTTGAATCTTTCCGTTGTCTGTGTTCAGTTTACATGATTTCTGGAAGTTTACTAAACAGGAGAGAGAAGGAAACTTAGGAAATAAAGACAATAAGGTACTGTGGATTTTCCCTGTGTGTGTGTTGTGTGTTTGTTTGTGTTTGTGTAAATAAGGCAAAAAAAAAAAGAGAGAGAAAAGGACAGGGGAAGGGGAGAAAGAAGAAAAGTTTGCCTAAAAAATCTAAGATTAGACCACGTGACACTGTCAACAATGCAATCTTAGACTAACTATGGGTAAAGGGTAAAGCAAGAACAATTTAAGGACCAAAATAGTTAACTGAAATATTTAGTGTATTAATTTATGCAAAGAAACATTTGTTAAATCAAAAGCCATAGAACTTCACTGTTAATTTTGACATTCAGTTGCCCAAAGAAGATTAAAAAAAAAAAGAATTTTGGAATCTGTATAATGATGCTTTCTTTTTCCTTAGGTACTGAAGCTGAAGATGCTGAAGAGGAATATCAAAATGATAATCAAGCAAGTTGGGTCCAGCGTATGATAATGGCCTTGATGAGTGACTCAACACTATTCAATACCAGAGAAGGACGTGCTGGGAAGGTGCACAACTTCATGTTGGGCTTGAATCTCAATACATCCTACCCCCTGTCTCCTTTCAGAGACTTTGACACACAGGAGTCCTGGGAGGAAGATGAATTGGATGCAGCTGTAACAGGTAAGTACAGAAAATGTAACCCGTGGAAGCTAATTCAGGAGATCTTCCTTCCTTATTCAGTGTTTCTCAACCTTGGCTGCACATTAGAATCACCTGGGAATCTTTTTAAAATCCTGATTTCTGGGCCTCATTCCGGAGGCCTCATTCTGAGCCGGAATGAGGCCCAGAAATCAGGATTTTAAAAAGATTCCCAGGTGATTCTAATGTGCAGCCAAGGTTGAGAAACACTGGTTTAGACAGTTACAAAAACATGAATTTAGTATGTGTAGCGCTTCAAATAACTGTTGTTGTGTTGGCTTTTATTTTCGGAAAAATACATTGGACAGGAAGTAATATAGTCATGTCAGCATAGAACATTTTCATTGAAATATTGAGACAGACCTTAGATCTTCTCTCTATTGGTCAAGTTTCACTCACAGAAAACAGGAACCCCACTCCCTTGTTTAACTGAAAGGGGCTTAAAGCAGGAAATTAGATGTTTATAAAATTGTTCCCAGGCTTGGAAGAACAAGTTCCAGACAGAGCTTCCAAAAATGATTTCAAAAACACATCAGAATAACCCCAGTTTGGTCAGTGTCGAGCTTATTCAAATGCATTATTTACAGACCAACTTTGCTAAAAATGATGGGAGGAGATTTTTGACTTTCTTGGTAAACAATGCAATATTCAGATGATGTATCACAGAATTGTACACTTGAAATCTCTACAATTTCATTAACCAATGTCACCCCAATACATTTAATAAGAATGCTTATGTTGTTTCAAAAACAACAACAACCAATTGCATTTTAGACTGAACTTACTGAATTGAAAAGTGCTTCCTCAGTCAATGTCCTTACTAAGAGAGACCCTGTTTATCTCGCTCTGGATATTTCCACGTTTTAGGATTACCATGTGTTTGGAATGAAAGGTTAAAACAAACGCCCCCACAACTGTGCCTGGCAATAGAAAAAGCAGAAACATAACCTCTGTCTCATTTCCTTCCTCAAATCTCACGTGGGTGTTTCTCCTTGGCCAGCGACCAGTCTCAGCAGATTCAGACTGGAGCTGTAAGGGAGTCTGGTAACCTTGGTCCTGAGCCTGACTCTCCAGTACAGGGCAGTCATACATGAGATGCAGTGGGTGGTGTGGAGTGAAGTTTGCCAGTCTGCAGTGCCCGTCAGGCCCTCTGTTCTCAGAAACGTTAGTTAACTTTCTTAAGGCCAGCTGGCAAGAAGCCACTCACTCTCAGCCAAATCCCAAGAATAATTCTTTTTATTCTTCTGTGCATCCATGTTTCGAATTAAAAGTTAAATTTACCTTGGTGACTAATCAATACTAATAATCTTTCTCATAATGATCCTGTCATCTTAAATTTTTCTACTTCATCTCACCATCATTTTCGTTTAACATTTCTCAGTCATTTCTGCCTAAGGACATTGACTGGATGCTATAAAAATGTCAATGGTATTTTTCCCAAAAACTTTCTACTACTCTTTGTTTAAGCATCATCCCTATACAATAGAATTAGAACAAGGCTTTCGATGTTGTTGTTTTGGTAGTGCTGTTCCTGTGCGTTGCTTGAGCATAATGGAAATTGCAAAAAGAAAAGTTACCTCTGTTATTTAAACAAGAGGAGTAGAACTTACTATACCTTGTGTTATGTTTATGGCATTAAAGTCTCAGATAATAGGTTATGTCTGGTTATATACCTTCAATCCAAACCCTTTCCTGTAGAGTAGAATGAAAGTCGATTTGTGATAAAGTCAATGTCTATTTTTAAATTCATCCACACCCCCCCCAAAAAAAAATACCTGACCTTACAATCCGTGACATTATTTTTTTAAGTTGTGACACCTGATTATATTCATTTCCATTATAACATCAGTTAAATGTGTCTTCTTCAGAAACGTAGGCTTTATGGATGAATGATGATGGGCTTTCAAATAAACTTAGCTTTGTAGAGTATTTAGACTCCCTAAAAAGATTCTTAAGTAATTTTTACTCCACAGTAAAGGAAGATTACAGAAGATAGTTCTCATCTTTGCCTAAAATGACTCAGCGGAGC
Organism: Myotis lucifugus; assembly: GCF_000147115.1. Classification (NCBI taxonomy): domain Eukaryota; kingdom Metazoa; phylum Chordata; class Mammalia; order Chiroptera; family Vespertilionidae; genus Myotis; species Myotis lucifugus. The sequence continues at coordinate 2,284,901 of NW_005871113.1, forward strand.
TAGAGTGGAGACAGGCCTCTTGACATTCCTCAAAGCCTTTCCCTCCTGCTACACTCCCTTCCCCCTGGCCCTCGGTTTTATTAGTCATTGTCTTGCTGATGTAAAAATGGACGTTTCCTCTGTGTGTACTTTATTACATCTGTTTTACGTTATTGCTGTGATCGCATCACCCAGCGTGGCTCCTCTGTGGTTTGCACAGCACGCTTGCCTTCTGCACTTCTGCACTCCACATTTTAACAACTTCCTGGGAGTTGGACAATTTTTTATGTAGATTCAGAAGTGTTATTTAAACAAGAGGAGTAGAACTTACTATACCTTGTGTTATGTTTATGGCATCAATGTCTGGTTATATATACCTTCAATACAAACCCTAGGGTTGCTAGATCAAATATAGCATTCTCAGTTAAGTTTGAATTTCAAATTTGTTGAGATATTTTGAAATGTTTTAATCTAAAGTTGTTTTAAATTCATGATCTTTGGAAAGAACTTTACGTTTTATTCCTTAGAGTGTCTCTTGTTAAAATTCTGTTTCACTCAGTTTGCATTTATCTATTTGAAAAAAAATGTACATAACATATTGATTTTAATCAGAAATCCAGATCAGTCAGTGTCAAGTTTATTCAAATTCATTATACACAGACTAACATTGCTAAAAATGACTGCATTTTAGACTGAATTTGTTGAATTCAAAAGTGATATTTCAGGCAATGCCCTTACTAAGATGTACCCTGTTTATCTCTCTCCAGTTACTTTACATTTTAAGATTACCATGTGTATGGGATGAAAAGTTAAAGGATTTAACATAAACTGTAATCATCTTGGTTCATATAAGTTTTATTAAAACTCCTATGTATTATACAGTTAAAATACCATGCTTTTTTTTATTTTTACACTCCCCACTATGCAAAAAGAGAATTGATATTTTTATCTAGTCTATATATTATGTTGGGAAAATCTTATATTTTCGTTTACCTTATGATTTTTGTACCAATTAAAATATGAGCATCTTAGAATTAAAACCATCTTTTAACCTATAATGAGAAAAATTAGTGCCTTATTTTTGTCCCTATTTCTACACCTTGCAGACAATCTTTTGAAAACAAGATGATAAAACCCGCCAAAACCGGTTTACTTCAAAATAGTTGTATACGGGTGGAAACTAATTCTGGAGGAACTGTCCATTAGTTACATGACTTCTTCTCTGTTTACTTTTGTGTTTACCCTATTTACTGTGACATACACCATCTGGAATAAGAAATTGAGACACGAGTTCATTCAGGCCAGAGTTCAAAACACAAACTTCCAAATATTTGTGCATCCTAAATGGAATCTGTGTGATATATTTACAAAATGACCTTCGGAAACGTTCACGGCTCTCCCACTGTAAGGAAGCAGTCATAATTATAAAACATGGCGTGTTTCCATACCTATCCAAAAAACAGATGAACTCATTTCAGGTTTGAAAACCATGTATGTTTTGAATTATGGGAGGATGTCCTTCCATAGTGGCATTTTTAAACGCTCCATGACATTTTAGCAGATGTTATATATAAATGGGGTTCAAGTTCAAATAAATTTGGAAAAACTAACAACTTCATCCCCTTCTTCACAGTGCAATGGGATACTCTAATGAGTTTGAGAAGTTCTACTTAAGAGGGCCTCGTGTATAGCACTTTAAAGGCAGACTGACTTACATTGGGATCTGGCTGGGCTATTTATTGGCTGGACAATCTTGAGCAGTTACTTAGCATCAGCCTCAGTAAACAATGATAGGAAAGTAGAGTAAAACTAAAACCCAACAACCTTGGTCCTGATGGAACTGCAGGTTAGGGAGAATGCAACCATCTTCACGTTTTATTCCAAGTCACTTACAAAATAGAAATAATAGTGGTACCTATGTGAGGATTAAGTAGCATCCTCATTTTTTTAAAAGTGCTCTAAGTCCAAGGCATAGTAAGGAGAACAGGGAACACACAATATAATTGCCCATTACTTTAAGCTGTCGAATCTTATATTTCTCAAACCTGCTTGATCATGGAATTCTTATTTTGTTTATAGAATATCTGGTAATATTTTGCAAAATTATATGCTTTGAAACATACCTTTCTGTCAATTTATCTAGAGGTTGGAACCATGGTGTTTAGCTACATGCCAGAGTTGGGAATTGGTCCACATACTAGTAATGATTTTCTCTCAAATGTAATCTTGGATGTAAAAGAGGATTATTTTCTTGAACTCCCATCACCTGGAGAGGTGCAGTGTGATACCCATTCAGACTCTGCCACTCCCTAGTTGTATCACTTGAGAGATTAATTTGTTCTGTCTTCTATTTATAGATTTCCTCTACCTCACACATCTGTAATAAGACTTAAATAAGATAATGTATGAGGTACTGTGTTTAAACCAGTAAAGACCCATGTAATGCTAATAGAGGGATCATGCTGCATAGCTTAGAATTAATACCAAGGCCTGAACCATGTACTTTCCATGCATTATCTTACTTAATCCCCCAACAACTTATTGGATAGATTCTTTTACCCTGATGTTACAGATGAAGAAACTAAGAGCTAAAGACAATCATTAATTTATTAATTGCTGAAGTTGGATTCATGCCCAGCTCTGTTTGTCTCCAAAGCCTAGCCATATGGAATTCTATCTTACGTGTTTATATAATAAATTATTTTTATACCCTAAGTAATGTTAAATGGTTGTTTAATTCATTCTTTCTTTTTTTTTCTTTTAAAAGATCCTGATGAATTTGAGCAAATATATGAGCCTCTGGATGTCAAAAGTAAAAAGATTCATATAGTGGACAGTGGCCTCACATTTAACCTGCCTTACCCCTTGATTCTGAGGCCTCAGAGGGGAGTCGATCTCATCATCTCCTTTGACTTTTCTGCAAGGCCAAGTGACTCTAGCCCTCCATTCAAGGTAAGAATAATTTATGTAGCATTCTATTATCTACCACACTAGAGGCCCGTTGCACGAAGATTCATGTAATAGGCCTTCCTTCCCCTGGCTGCTGGCACCGGTTTTCTTTCAGCACCTGGGCCAGGACTCAGGCCTTTGGTCTGGCTGCAGCGGAGAAGCCAAGCCTCTTCAGTCTTCAGTTGTCTTCAGTCTTCAGTCGTCTTCAGTCTTCACTCTGTGCCTGCATATGCAAATTAATCGCCATCTTTTTTTTGGGTTAATTTGCATACTCATCCTGATTGGTTGGTGGCCATAGCAGAGTGACACCAATTTGCATGTTTCTCTTTTATTAGTGTAGATTCCTTTGCATGCCTTGTGACTATCTTGATCCTCTTGATTCCAATTTCATATCTCATTAGCCTATTGTTAGGAGTACTCAATCCCTCTCCTGCTTAAAAGAACTTTTTAATGATACCCCTTCACCCACATTAAAATTCATAGTCCTGAGCAGGACAAGAATGATGCAATACATCTGAAGTTCAAGAAGCAAATTAGGCTGAGCTTTGGGAATTAGCAGGAAAAAGATAATTAAAACCATGTATTCTGTGAGAAGATAAGAGAACATAAAATAGTATCTTGAAGATTCAACAACAATATCAGGGGAAAAGGAGGCAGACCAAGGAAGGGAGTAATGTTATGAAAACCAACTGCAGATATTCAACAAGGAAGTTCTTGGTGAACTGGCCAAGAGAAGTTTCAATGGGGTTGTGAGCACACAAATCATACTGCTGTGACTTGAGGGATGAGTGGAAATTAAGAAAATAGAGACAGTTCTATAGACTATCCAGGAAGAAGAAGATGGACTGTATCTGGAGAACAGGAAAAGTGTGTGTGTGTGGAGGGTTGGGTTGTTAATAGAAAAGACTTAAGCATGCAGATGGCTGGGAGTCATTAATGAAGATGTTATTGAAGAATGGAGAGATGATGTATACAATAGAGAAGGTTACAGGGGTGAGGAGATGTAAAAATACAGCTGGAGAGTAGTATGAAAACATCCATATTGGAGCAAGAGGGAAGGGAGGAAATAATGGCTGTGGAAGGAGGTTTGTAGTTGGCCATGGAGAAAGGAAGTTAAGAAACTACTCATCTGATGACTTCTAACTTTGATAGGAATTAGTTATCTTTGTAGAATGAGAGGATGGGGGTAGTGAAGCCAGGGACATGGGGAGAATAAAAGTCTGCCTCTGAAGAAAAGAGAAAAAAAGTTCTGAATAGGCAATAGAGAAAGATTGCTGGGCTGCCCTGCGGCCTCACCCAAGTGAGACCGTGACTATTACCATTCCCTCCACCTGAAACACCTCAAACTGTCTTCAGACTCATCTTGAATGTTATCTTTCGTGACCTCCACCGGTACAGCTTTAGAATGAAATACTTAGTAAATTCTACGAATACAGCAGTTTTCATGGTGTACTGTCTGTTTATTTACAAATATATTTATACTAGAGACCCAGTGCACAAAATCATGCATGGGTAGGGTTCCTATCGGCTGCCGGCTGCTGGCTGGGACCTCCCTTCATTCCGTGCCGCCCCCTGGTGGTCAGCACACATTATAGCGAGCAATCAAACTCCTAGTCGGTTGAACTCCCAAGGGGACACTTTGCATATTAGGCTTTTATATATATAGATGTATGTGTGTGTTGCTTCCACTGCTGTGAACTCCATGGGTACTCAAACACTATTTGTGTGTTTTTTAATTGTGTATTTTGTCCTAATTGCCTTATAAAAGCCAGCCAAAATATATAGGAAACATTTTTGGGGGGTGAATGAATGAAATGCTGTAAGAGAGATGGAGGTCATCTACATTTGATACATTAGGAAATGGAAACTCATGAAGATGAAGTGAAATGGTCCATGATCTTGAATCAGGAAGTCAGTGATAACCTTTGTCCTCTGACACTTGGTTTCCTTTCTATTATACTATGATTAAACTGCTCTCAAGACTAATAATGGTTATAACTCTCTAATATTTATAAAACCTCATATTTTTAAAATGCTTTCAGTTTATGTCTTGAGCCCGTTAGTAGTATTCAGCCAAGTAGATAAGGATTAGTGAGATAAGTGATCTCTTCACATCCATAAATTAAATAAGACAACGGGCGAAAAAAGCCTAGCCCAGGACCTGCCTGGGGAAATGCTAAGTAAGAAGTGGTCAAGCTGGACCCAATTGCAAGGCTCCACAATGAGGACTGAATGCCTTTTCCCATCACCAGTTGCCTCTGTACACACTGCACTTGTACTTGTTTCTGCTCTGTATTCTGCAGTCAATGTTAAAACATGGTTCTTGATCTCCATAACATTTTAGCTTTGGGGGTGAGGGGAGAATTTTATACATAACATACATTTTGAAGGAAACCAAGAAACTTACTGTAAAATAGTTATTTGGGTTTACGTAAGTATTTAACAGTGCTTTATTTTTTAGATATAATTAATACGGTTTAGAAATTGATGAGAAATATGCATGAAGTCCATTGATAGGAGATTTGTATAAGTATACATTGGTGTGCATCAGAGTAGATGAGCAGGGAAATAAATGGAACAGGTTGGAAAAGTCACAGAGATGGTACAGAGATGGCAATGAGCACATCGGAGAACCTGGGCATGAGCTAATTAGAAGTGATAGAGATAAACCTCCCATTAGAAGGGCGTTAGGGGAGAATTTAAAATTGGATGATAGAAAAGAGAGACTCAGTGAAGGGTTTCCAGCAGAAAAATGACTTCATGAAATTGGAATTATAGGATGATTAATCTGAGAATGGAGAGTGGAGGGCAAAAGATTAATATTAAGAAGGCTTCACTGTAATCCAAGCATATGCTAATGAGGCACCATGCCAGAGTGGGTGACTATGAAAACCAAGAGCAGGCTGCCCTGAGCAGCAATGGGGAGGTAAATTTCAGTAGCTGATTCTGAGATGACAGCTTAGATTCACAGCCGTGGGCAAACTACGGCCCGCGGGCCGGATCCGGCCCGTTTGAAATGAATAAAACTAAAAAAAAAAAAAAGAAAGACCGTACCCTTTTATGTAATGATGTTTACTTTGAATTTATATTAGTTCACACAAACACTCCATCCATGCTTTTGTTCCGGCCCTCCCGTCCAGTTTAAGAACCCATTGTGGCCCTCGAGTCAAAAAGTTTGTCCACCCCTGGCTTAGAAGCTAGTTCTGGGGATAAGTAACTATTATTCATATCACTTATGGGAGTTTAAGAATGTCAGTGCCATCATTTTATATGTAAATCAGAGTTCCGCCACTTCTAAGGGCTGCTGTTGAAAGAAAGTGTTATTTATTTTTATTTTATGGTTTTATTGAATTTATTGGGGTAACATTGGTTAATAAAATTATACAGGTTACAGGTATACAATTCCATAATACATAATCTGTGTTCACAATACAATAGAGAGCCCAGAAATAAACCCACGTCTTTATGGTCAGTTAATATTTGACAAGGGAGGCAAGAACATACAATAAGGTAAAGATAGTCTATTCAATAAATGGCGTTGGGAAAATTGGAAGAAAGTTTTAGAATATAGTTTTGTATCTCTAAAAAGAATGACTGTAGTTTGTTAATTTGTAACTGTACTTTGATTCATTATTTCTAATTAAGAAGGATATGTGCTCATTGTAAAAAATTTGGAAATTTAGAATATATCTCAAGTGCTTGTGCTATTTGTAAACAACAGCTGCTGATATTTTGGTATTTTCTTTTAGTCCCTCTTATTATTATGTGTGTGTGTGTGTGAGCACCAGAGATCATATAGCTTTGCACACTGCTTCTTTCTACTTAAAATTATATCAGGAATTCTTTTCCCATGCCAGTAAAAAAATTTTAAACGTTATAAGCACAGCATGATTTTTCTATTGTGAATATGCAAAAACTTATTTAACAATGCTTTACTTTTTAGATATAATTAATAAGGTTTAGAAATTGATGAGAAATATACATAAAGTCTTTTGGAAGGAGGGGAGAAATTCCAATGTAATAACTGGATATATGCAATATGATTTTATTAAGGTGACTAAATCATGAATAATTTTCTATTTTTGAGACTGAAATATGAATATCATTTGTAATTAAAAAAAAAAAAGCAAACCATAGCCCGGCTAGTGTGGCTTAGTGGTTGAGCATCAACCTATGAACCAGGAGGTCCTGGTTCAATTGCCGGTCAGGGTACATGCCCAGGTTGCTAGCTCGATCCCCAGTGGGAGGCATGCAGGAGGCAGCCAATCAATTATTCTCTGTCATCATTGATGTTTCTCTCTCTCTCTCCCTCTCCCTTTCTCTCTGAAATCAATAAACATATTTTTTAAAAAGCAAACCATAAATGCTAGGCAAAATATTAGAACCATTAACTTTATTTCACAGCTACTATTATTAGCATTTCATAAGTATAATTTTCAGATCTTGTCAGGGAGATAGAAAATGATGGATATCTTGGCTTTTGATAAAGGCAACCATTTTATTTATTATATCTGTATTGTAACTGGCTTTGAAAGTTGATGACATCAATGTCAGTAATACTATTTTTTTTTAGATTAGTAGACACACACCCTAATAAATAGTTCAGATATAAAGAGCCTGGTGAATCTCAGTAATACTCTTATTATTTGATTTTTTAAAAAGCAGCTCTGTGTTTCACTTTGTCATTTCTTTTTGTTAAACATTTAATAAGTTAGATATATGCCATGCAAATTTAGCTTACCATTGGGGTCCATTCAGGAATTATTCTAATAGGATTATCCTTTAATGTTGGCCATGAATGTAAGCCAGGGTCTTTATCTACAAAATAATCAGATTGTGAAATTAGAAAAACAAAACAAAACACCTTTGGATCTTTTGAGAAACAAGTAAGGAAGATAGGAGAATTGAGAGCTTGCAACTAGATATTTTCCCCTTTCACCTTACTAAATTTTATAGAGAGTAATAGATTAGAGTTATTGTGCTGTAAATTATGTTATTGTACATTATGTTGCCATATATCTAGCTCAATTTTTCAGTCCTTTTTTAAATGCTTAATGAACAGAATCCAGAACAATGAGTTCATTCTCTTAAAAATAAAAGGAAAGAAAGAGGGAGAAAAGAAAAGAAAGAGGCAGTGAGAGAAGGAGAACGTGAAGAGAGAAGGAAGGAAAATTTGAGCCAGTCTTCACAAAATGAAGTATTACATATGTCCCCTTTTTCCCCCCATTCACCTCTTCTAGGTGTCCCCCCACCCCGCCCCAGGCCTTCACCATCCTGTTGTCAGTGTCCATAGGTTACACATATATGCATACAAGTTCTTTGGTTGATCTCTTCCTACCCACCCACCCTTCCCCTGCCTGTAACCTCTTAGTGAAGAAGAACTAACGAGAACTGCAAGATGTTATGTAAATTCTACACACAATTAGACATAGAAAATTATTTTCATGCACGTTGCTTTACAAATCTCTTGGATCCTAATACCAGCATCCTTTTATTAGAAATGAGAATGGCAAAAAACATAGAATAATGACTTCTAAATTGTAGTTTTTACCTTTTGTATCTTATGTTAGTTGCTTCAATAATTTTTAAAGATTCTGTAAATGTATTTACATATGTACACTTCATAACTTTCCCTAATCTAAAAATTGCTTTAAAATGAGAAACATCTTAGAAAGTGCATATCCTAGGTTTGTATAGAGAAAATACTCATTTCATATAAAGAAAAGCTAATTTATAATAAAAGATATAAATATATTTCTTATTTATAAATAGGTAAAATAAAACTATCCCATTCATACTATAGTTTAATTATATTTCTGTTATTTAGATTGTCTTCTGTCTTTCAAGATGTTTTATTAATTCTCAAAAACGAGCACAAACATCTTATAGAGTATTACTCTGAAGGATACTATCAAATTGTTATCTCCACAGAAAATAATTTCAGTTAGTACTATGTAAATTTCCCATGAATTAATCTCTGGAAATCTGAAGCATCTGAGGTGTCGAGTAACAACCAAGATGGGTAGTTATCCTAGAACACAGTTCTGGCATATCGCTCTAATTTGTGGAGCCACAATTTCTTTGCTCACTGCTTTCTTTTCAAACACTCTTTTCAAACTCATCTGCTCCACTCATAGTCTGTGTCATTGTTTCTGTCTTTACAAGCAGAGAAATGAGACATCCTAGAGGAGATGGTTTTTCCATCCTGTAATCTTTATAGTCACTGGTTTTAATCGCTTCCACATCAGGATCATATAAGGAAAGGGAAAGTTTCCATCACTTCCGAATTCCAGCGTGAAATATCTATCTAAAAATAGCCTGGCCTTTTACCTCATTCAATTCCCCTTTTCCTCTTTCTCCACACATCCACACATCCTTGGTCATCCTCTTGAGTCATGTTTGTAAACACTGGAAAGCTCTTTTTTCTTGTTGGTCTCACGCAATTGATCCACACTGTGAACTTTTGCTTTTATTTTGATGTTGAAGAGTCTTGAATGAATACCAGTGCTAGATAAGAAGCAACAAGCTGAGTAATTCAACTGAATGGGGAAAAGGAGTCAGTGATAAAAGTTTTCTCAAGTTTCAAGCAAGGAAGTATTAATATGCATGGGATTTTCAGTGAAATAGAATCAAACAGGAGTGGGCAAAAGTAGGTTTCCAGTTATGAGTATGTGAAACACAGTTTATTCTTATGTTATTGTTTAATGATTGTATTATTTTCTGTATGAACAACTATAAACCTACTTTTGCTCACTCTGTATTTAGTTGAGTAATTTCTGAAACAAATGCTTTAATGTACTTTAATGCTTGAATATAAGATTTAATATTAAATCTTTTGTTCTCCCATATGTTTATTTCTTTGTGAGTGGTTTTCAGGAAGAATTTTTAAATTCATGGCATTCCACAAGCATCAAGAACAGTGACAATCCAATGAAAAGGATATTTTTCTCTAAATTTAAGGTGCTATTTTAAAGTACTTCTTTTCTGCCCCAGGTGATTTGGCTCAGTGGATAGAGCGTCCCAGGTCAAGGGCACATGCCCAGGTTTCGGGCTCGATCCCCAGTAGGGGGCACGCAGGAGGCAACTGATCAATGATTCTCTGTCATCATTGATGTTTATCTCTATCGTTCCCTCTCCCTTCCTCTCTGAAATCAATAAACATATATTTTTTATAAACCTAAAGTACTTTTTTAAAAATAGAAATTACTGAAGTTTTGAAAATACATTAGCTTAGTTACTCCTCACAGCAATCCGGAGAAAGGTAATAGCATTAACTTTATTTTATAGGCTATGAAATGAGATGCAGAGAGATAAGGAAGAGGTGAGATATACATGCAGTGGGTTTGGGAGCCCATGATTTCAGGGATAGTGGATAGCCTGGTCCCTGTTTGTTTGGTTGTTTGGTTGTTGTCATTTATGATCTCCATTGTACCATTAGCGGAGTATCGCTGCATACTTCAGCCCTCAAAGAATTCTAATAGCAATCTTATGAGATATGTATTATTATAACCATCCTTATTTTATATTTGAGGGTAGTGAGTGTGGAAACATTCAGAAATGTGCCCAAGGTCCCATCGCTCACACTTGAACTCAGACAATCTGGCCCCAGCGCCTGTTTCTGACTTGTCCCACTCCCCCGTAAGCTGATATAAATAGAAATAAGTTCTGTTCGCTGCACCTCTCCGTGTTGATTTATATTCTCCAGTTTAAATGTAATATTATGTGTGTGTGCTTACTCATTGCCTTAGTCAGCCTCGATGCAGAAAGAAACTGAAAATCTTAGTGGCCGACAACAAATGCGTATTTCTTGGTCACGTTCCGTGTCTGCAGCTGCAGATCAGCTGCTGTGGCTCAGTCCCAATTGTCTTCTCATTCTGGTGGGGAGGTCTAATCCTCTCCCCAGGAAGGGAGCCTAGCGTGTGAAAACAATCCCACAGTCCTCCCCGCTCCTGGTACCTCTGTACCGCCCACGCTTGGCCACTGCGCATGTAATGATAACATGGCCAGAAGCTCAACTTGTTGTCATAAACAGAAACAACCACGCCCCCTCCAAAAAAAAAAATACAAACAACTACCAAAAAAGTCAAGCAGAACAACTCAACTATTTTTGTATATATAAAAGTTATGATCATTTGTTGTGTGGAAATGACATAGGTAAAATATTTTTGCATATATAACATTTATTAATTATTATTAGTTGTGTGTAGATGATATAGGTAAAAATTCAGTAACAGGTTCATTGACTCCTGAGGGTTAAAAAACATTCACAGGGCTTATACATGCCCAGAATCCATACTATTTTTTTCTCTTGTAACAATTACATCTATATAATTTCATTCAGTTCAGCTCATTCATAAAATTTCCAATGCCTCCTATGGAGCTAGCCGTGAATCAAGAATTAACCTAACAGGACTGAGGTTGTTCACGGAGTGCTTTTAAGGTTTTTGAGATTGATGAGCTTCCTGGGAGGAGGGTCCTGGTTTGTCTTAGCGAGAAGCACAGTGCTAGCACATAGTACACACCTAGTGAATATTGAATGATGGCCAGATCAGCCGAACAAATGAAGACCGAAACTTCCCAAATGCATCTTTCCCTCTCTTCCATAGGAACTTCTGCTTGCAGAAAAGTGGGCTAAAATGAACAAGCTCCCCTTCCCCAAGATCGACCCTAATGTGTTTGATCGAGAAGGACTAAAGGAGTGCTATGTCTTTAAACCCAAGAACTCTGATATGGACAAGGATTGCCCAACTGTCATCCACTTTGTTCTGGCCAACATCAACTTCAGAAAGTACAAGGCTCCAGGTAGGTGGGGAATAGGTTGTATTCTGCAAAGGAGAAATCTGGTAAAGGAGCAAGACTGATAGTAAGCTGGTCCACACTGGCACTTGCTGTACTGGCTGTTACAACTTTGAATGCTTCCCTTCCCTTGATGAATAGCTGCTATCCCGAGACCCTCCAGTGTTCCCCATCTTTCTCACTCCTTGATCCCCTGGGTTCTTCACCGTCCAGAAACTGGAGGGTTAATAACTGGCTCAACTAGCTCAGCAAAATCTCTGGGGCTTTACTCCCAAAAGCCCCAATTATGTTTGCTGTGATTGGTTGGGGCCCTTATCATAAGGGTTTGTTAAATATTTTGAATATCACCATTTAAGGGAGCCCTTATTTCAGAACAAATCCTACAGAGGTTCTGGGAATTTGAGCTGACCACAAGATGAATGTAATTGAGCAGGACAACATGGCTTTCATTCATGTTGCCAGGTTATATTCCATAGAAAAAGAATCAAGTTCAAAGCAAGTCATCCTGTCGCACCACAACTTGAGGAGCCATAAACTCTTTAGTATCCTGGAAAATATTGATTAACCAAAGGAGGTCTGGGGATTGACAGGCAGGATCCTGAATGCCTAAAAATCAGACTATTTTTAGGAACAGAATATATATAGTTGTAAAAAAAATAGTCCTGGAGGACTTAACAGGGGACCATGGAGAAGAAAGTGATCTTTTTCTAGATGGTGGAGGGAGACAGAGAAAGGATCGATAGGGATGGGAGTTTTTATGACTCATGTTCTTAAACAGTGAGTGGAGTACTTGAAACCTATAGAATTTTCTATCGCTGTTAATTCTCAAGGCTGATTAGGGGATTTCTGTGGCATGAAGGCAATTAGATAGTGTTTGGTTTTGGGTTCCCCCAAAAGCTGATTCTGAGCAAAGGATTCAAGTGCATATAGTGTGTTTGCGTGAACTAGGGAACTTTGATAAGGAACTGACAGCAAAAGATGTGTTAGAGAGTCGGCTACGAGGAAGAGGCTTTATCCTGCTGGGAAACGCTAGGAAATGGAATAGAACTTATGCTGCAGAATCATCCTCCCCCTTACACAGGAAGAGGCAAGGGAACTCAGGTGTTTAAAGCCTAAGTCCTTGAGTCTTTGGTTGACTGCTGTCTGGGAGGAGTGATTTATCAGTGTTTCCAGCCTTGTGCTAATGAGCTAATCAGACTTCCACAGTTGGGGGGGCGGGTGGGGGCGGGGGGGGTAGAAGGCCCTTAGGCACAGAGGTGCAAACCCTGGCAATTGGAAGTTGCCCAGTCAAAACACAGAAGTCCTCACCCAGGCAATATGATGGGGACACAACGGTGTATATGCAGATTACATGACCTCAATGGGGGCTCCCCATGTTATGTTTATGACTCTTTGTATGTTTTATTCCAGTGATGGCGAACCTATGACACGCGTGTCAGAGGTGACACGGGAACTCATTTTTTTGGTTTATTTTTCTTTGTTAAATGACATTTAAATATATAAAATAAATATCAAAAATATAAGTCTTTGTTTTACTATGGTTGCAAATATCAAAAATTTCTATATGTGACACGGCACCAGAGTTAAGTTAGGGTTTTTCAAAATGCTGACACGCCAAGCTCAAGAGGTTCGCCATCACTGTTTTATTCCCTGGGTTTTAGAGATGTTTTGTAGTTTTCCAAATATCCCACTTGAGACTCTTTTGACATTTAGGTGTTCCAAGAGAAACTAAGGAAGAGAAAGAAATAGCTGATTTTGATATTTTTGACGACCCTGAGTCACCATTTTCAACCTTCAACTTTCAATATCCAAATCAAGCATTCAAGAGGCTGCATGATCTGATGTACTTCAATACTCTGAACAACATTGATGTAAGTATCTCCTCCAATCATTGACAATGTCAAATATTTCATATCACATGACCATAGCAGTACTTCTTTTTAATTAATTAAAAATAAAAACAAGGTTTATGAATGACACCACCCAAATTGTACCATTTTATTTTTCATGAATTATGAACCCTATAAAATTCACAAATAAGAAAATCAATGCCTCCACCTGGTCAGAGCCTACATTTTATACTATTATTTTATTGGCGGGTTGGTTAATACTCAGTCTCTTTCCCAGATATCTAATGTATTTGTCATATGACAAAATAAATTAGAAGTAGGAAGAAAAGCGATAAAAATAAATGTAAAAGTAGGAAAGTGATCATAACCAGAAGAGCAGTTAATGAATTTTAAGTGTCTTTATTTTTCTGGATCTTAGGAATGTCGCCAAAAGTAGCAGCTTTCTCATTTTTTAGCCCTTGAGATATCAAGTATGCTTTGATTTGGAAACTTTAGAAACAGATTATTCTCTTCAGTATCATTCTGATCATTTGTATATCTGCTGCTAAGATGCTGTGCCCACGTGTGAAATTCTTTAGTTGCTAACTCACCATGAAGGAACACTGTTGTGTAATTGGAATCATGTTGGCTTCTTGTTCCAAATCATAGTGTCTGCAAAGTTATAATCAGTTGTGAGCCAAAGTTCATTAGCCCGATTGGATTTTGCACATTCGAAAATAAGAAAACAGAGAAGAAAGAAGGAAATTAAATGGAGAGGGAAAAGCATCATATATAATTTGCCAATCTTTTTGGAGACTGTGTGAATGGCTCAAAAGAACACACTGTGTGTGGCTGACTGTTCTTTGTATCTGAGATTTAATTGGGTTTTGTGAGCTGATAGACTCCTGGCACATCTAGTTTGCTTGTTTGTTTAGTTTGGCCTGAGACTAGTAATGATCAATTATGTACAGTTATACTGTAATCTGTTTATTAATCAATACCTTTAACTTTTGTAAATGTAGGAAATTTTCCCCAATAAATTTCAGTTCCTGCAACTTTTTAAAAATATATTTTTATTGACTTCAGAGAGGAAGGGAAAGATAGAAACATCAATGATGAGAGAGTATCATTGATCAATCCGCTGCCTCCTGCATGCCCCACACTGGATATTGAGCCCGAAACCCGGGTATGTGCCCTGACTGGGAATTGAACTGTGACCTCCTGGTTCATAGGTTGGCACTCAATCACTGAGCCATGCCAGCTGCACCTTTTAAAATGCTTTCTTGTTAGCCCTTCATTATGAATATGTGATAATTAATGTAGAGCGTGCTTAACAAATTTTATAGCATATGTCAGTTTCTAAATATATTTATTCCTTTTTTATCTCACAAGCAGTGGACATTTGAAATCCCTATGCTACATTATTTCTGTTGCGATGATGAAAATATAAAGAATATTAAGAGAAAATCAGTACTTTAATCTATGGTTTATAAAGAGCAAACATTTTCAAATAGAGTTGTTTTATAAAACCCCTGCAGTTAAAAGAAACTAAAGGATCATATCAGAGTAAAACTATTTTTCTGGCATGAAACCAATAAACTAAAAACTAAATATTCCTTGGGATGAAATATATTATACTTGACAAGTTACCCTCAAATGGAAAATAATATATTGTAGGAATATATAAATTCCTTATTGCACTTGAGAAAATAAAAGATACACACACATATGGGGGGGGGGCGCAAAAGTAGGTTTAAAAAAGATAAATAATACAAAAAATAATAATAATAATAGAATAAACTGTTTCTCGTACTCACAACTATAAACCTATTTTTGCCTACCCCTGTATATACATCTCTATGTATACATGTGTGTGAGTATATATGTTTATATATATACTAGAGGCCCGGTGCACAAAAATTTGTGCACTTGGGTGGGTCCCTCAGCCTGGCCTGTGCCCTCTCGCAGTCTGGGGCCCCTCGGGGGCCCCTTCCCCTGGCTGCTGGCACCAGTTTTCCTCCAGCACCCGGAACCCAGGCCTTCGCTCTTTGCCGGGAGGGGCTGGTGCGGTGGGTGAGGGGCTTAGCTCCTCGCTGCTCGCCGTGCGCGGGCCCCGGGGGCGTGGTGGAGGCCGGCGCGGTGGGCTTCCCTCTTTGCTCTTCGCTTGCCACACCGGCCTTTGCTCGCTGCTCCTGCCAGGGGCTAGCCGGCTTTGCTCCGTTGCTTGGCGCCTATGTATACAAATTAACCGCCATCTTTCTTGGCAGTTAATTTGCATATCGCCCTGATTAGCCAATGGGAAGCGTAGCGAAGGTACGGTCAATTACCCTTTTTGTCTTTTATTAGATAGGATATATATATATATATATATATATATATATATAGCTTAAACATCTGTATTTCTCTCATTGTTTTCAGTTCTGGTTTATATAAAACCTGCTAAACTATTTGCTATAAAAAAATGATATAGTTCTATTTATATATTTTACAAACATTCTTCAAAGTGATGTTTGACAGAGATGATAAAGTTAAAGCCTGAACAAAAATTAACTGAGTTCCCAGGTAACTGTCCTGCCTGTTGATTCTTCACAAACCATTGAATTAAGTAAGTTTTCATTGTTTCCAAGAACTTTCCCTGTGCAGCATGTATATAGAAGCAAGGTCACGGGCTTTATATCATGTTTAGATCTCAGACAGGCTACTTGGGTGACTTTGAATAAGGTACTTAAACTTTTTGGGCCACAGTTGACTCATCTCTAAAACAGGTGTAGCAGCATCTATCATAATGGCAGTGGTGAATCTTTAATCAAGTTATATATGAACAGTGCCTGACAAACAGAAGCTGCTCATTAAATGGGAACCTTACCTATGTGTGTCTGTATTCTGTACCATGATGGATATACCTCAAGATCTTTGCCAAGCCCAGAATTAAGAATATAAACTGGCCCAGCCAGCATGGCTCAGAGGTTGAACTTTGATCTAAGAACCAGGAGGTCATGGTTTTGTGTGTGTGTGTTTTTTTAAAAAAAAAATTTTAAATTGATTTCAGAGAGGAAGGGAGAGGGAGAGAGAGATAGAAACATCAATGATGAGCGAGGATCATTGATCAGCTGCCTCTTGCACGCCCCCTACTGGGGATCAAGCCCACAACCTAGGCAGGTACCCTTGACCAGAATCGAACCCTGACCTCCTGGTTCATAGGTCAATGCTCAACCACTGAGCCATGCTGGCGGGGCCAGGAGATCATGGTTTGATTCCTGGTCAGGGCACATGCTTGGGTTGCAGGCTCAATCCCCAGTGTGGGATGTAAAGGAGACAGTGATCAATGATTCTCTTATCATTTATGTTTCTATATCTCTCTCCTTCTCCCTTCCTTTCTGAAATCAATAAAAATATATTTTTTAAAAAAAAGAGAATATAGGCAGGTCTGCATAAGTAATAGCAGCCTGGGCAGTAAATAAATATTGTTTGAATGAATAAATATAGGCTTCCTCTTAAATTATATGACCATTGAAACTTGTGTTCAAGTAATTCCTGGGTGTGTGTGTGTGTGTGTGTGTGTGTATGCATATGAGTGCACCTCACACCACACCCAGGTAAAACTTCCAGTTTTCACTGACATTTTCTCTCTCCCTTGATAATTCTTCCTTGTACCTACTTTTTACTGAAAAAACGTATTTTATCAGAACCACTTATTCTTCTTGATAAGTGATGATAAAAAGCAACGAAACTGCTGGGGTAGGATGCTGGAGACTCCATCAGGCTCAGTCATTAGCTAAACCGCTCATTCCCACACCATTTGAATAGAGCAGGTTACTAACCCACACCAGCAGCACACATTTGCTTGCTGTGGACTGTCGGAGCTGCTTGAAACTGGACACGGCATATAAACTCTTCTCATGCAGAGACACTCGACTGCCAACCCCTTATGAGGACACTTTTCAAGTTTGAGGCCAAGGCAAACTTTCATCTTCAATTCACATGCGGGCATAAATTTCCACACTGTAGAGGCTACGCTGTCTCTGACAGCTTTATGCTTCTGCTGCTGCGTTTTTTCCTCAGAGGTCCTGGCTGGCCCGCTCTGGGGAAGCTGGATTCCTGAATTCCATTCATCTCCGGAAAGCCTCTGCTCTGCCTGTGCTCACTCCGTGACAGCAGCCTGGGTCCGTTTTTGGCGTCAGGCTTCTGGCTTACTCAACCTTCCCAGATTCCTTTCCCCTGTGCGTCACCTGAGTGCTTGCACCCTGGCAGTATTTCGTGCAACCTAACATACGGTGACTTCTACTGGGAGACGTGTGGTATGTGGGAAATGCGGAGCCTTTGGAGTCAGACCAAACTGGGTGTTCCGATGCTTGCTTGCCGCCTCTTGGCTGCGTGATCTTGGGCATGTAGGTAAACCTTTCCAAATTTTACCTTCCCCGTTTTTCAGGGGAAACAATGCTACCTGTCTTACAGATCAGGGTGAGGATTAACTAAAACAATATCATTTAAGGGCATCTAAGAGACACTCAATAAACTGAAGCAGCTAATGGGATAATGACAATAATTGTTATCATTGTTCACAGTACCTTCTGCTCTTAACTATAGATGTAAACCCATGGAAAACAATGACTTGTTTTCTTTACCTTGCATCCTCCAGAGATACTGAGCACAATGCCTGGCACCTAAATTACTCAGTAACGTTTTTGTGAATGATTTTTAAAATGTCATTGACTTATCAGCAGAAACTGATGAAGAATTTAATGTGTTAGGAGGAGGGGATAGCAAGGGCCAGGATACAGCCTGGAGGCAGAGCTCCTGACCATGGAGAATCTGCACAGAGTGTCTGCCTGGCCAGGGAGTGGAGCCACCAGCTCTGTTCATGTACCACTAACTTTCATCTGGAGGGAATATGACCTCTGGGATCTCTAGGACCTAGTTGATTCAGCCATCACAAGAAAATGTACTGCTATGCAGTCCCCCTCATTCAATTTATCAATTCGATAGGCACGTTCTATGTTGTGTGTGAGTTTATTCAGCATATGTCAATAACGATAATAATGAGCTTTTAAAATTTGTTTTCAAACAATTCTATAAGGTGCTAAACATTAGATGCTAATTAAAAGGAGGAAAAGCACATATCCAGAAGTATTGGAACTTCTTAATTTGATATTTCATCATCATGATGAGTGTCTAGGTCAGGGGTGGGCAAACTTTTTGACTCGAGGGCCACAATGGGTTCTTAAACTGGACCGGAGGGCCGGAACAAAAGCATGTCAATGACGATAATAATGAGCTTTTAAAATTTGTTTTCAAACAATTCTATAAGGTGCTAAACATTAGATGCTAATTAAAAGGAGGAAAAGCGCATATCCAGAAGTATTGGAACTTCTTAATTTGATATTTCATCATCATGATGAGTGTCTAGGTACAAGTTAAAGTTTTTATCTTTTCAAAAATAATTTAGAAGCTTTAAAATATCATGGCCTAATATATTAGGCCCAAATTCATCCACCTTTAATGCTTCCTGTAATCTCTTTCCATCATATTTCTTCATTAATTCAACACATTTATTGAGTATCTACTGTGACAGGCACTGTTTTAGGAAAGAGGGGTGTCACAGTACACAATACAAAACAACAACAACAAAAATACAAGGAAGTTTTGAGTGCTTCATATATTCCAGATGTTTCCTAGATATGCCATGACCTTCCATCTTCAGCCTTTTTATAAGTTATCCTTCTACTGAGAATGCCCAGTCTTTCCACTCTACTGATAAAATCTTATCTGTCCTCTAATTCACCCCAAGACTCATTGTCCCCATGAGTTAATCCTTATCCTGTTTAATTCAACCTTTAATGATAACCTTCTGTGGACTCATTAATTTTACAAATATTTATTGTTTCCCTCCCATGTTCTAAATGTGGGGGTCAAAAATGATGAGACATAAAAGGTCGCTGCTTCCACACCAGTATTCATTGGGAAGGCAGACATTAACCAGAAAATTCTCAGTAATTTAGACCAGTATACCTTCGTGTATTTTTCTATATTTGTAATTTTTATTTCTTTCTCCAAATAAATACTGTAACTTCCTCTTTGGGCTCATTTTTAATTTTTCTGTTGTGATTTAACATTTGCTTGTGGATTATTTCCAAGCTCACTGTTCTAAATATGTTCCTTTTGGGGAGAAGATCACATTTTACATATTTTCTTTTCTTGTTCTCTGCCCTTATTGCCGAAGATTTAAATGTTCTGGAACAACACTCAGGAGGCTAGTGAATGGCACAAGTGAGAAATGACACGTGTCAGATGTAGGGACAGGCAGTGGGGATATAAGGGTTAATGCTAGGGTAACTGGCAGAGAGGATTTGGAATCTCAATGGATTTCAGGGGTGAATGAAAGAGGAAATTAGATATAAACACTACTTAAGAATGCTTCTAATTATGAAAAACCAGGAAGATTCAAATATGACATATTGCTTTTTGGGGGGCATCAAGTTGTATCATGTATCATGCTGGAAGTTTTCAATTTAGCAATAGATATAGTGCTAGGTTTAGCCTCTTTGGTTTATATCACACAGAATTATAAATCATAGCATATTGGTGTTTTTTGCAGTAATCCGAAAAAAAATCTGGTTAATGGTTTTATAGTATTAATATGCCACCTAGTGGTTCAACTTGCACATTCTCATTGCATATGATTTGGGTGTCTCTGAATTGTGTAAATATTAATTTTAATTTATAAAAATGTCCTGTTTCCTAGAAACACCTGCCAAGGTCCAATTATGGTAAATGCACTAACTATTGATATTGATACTGCTGAAGTTTTGTGCTCATGAATTCATGCTAAAGGAATCGACAGTCTTTATCAATATAAATCTCCCCTTTAATCTTTTATAGGTTAAAACTTTTCAGGTGTTTGGAAAGGAAATAGCTGATTTTTATTTTACTTGGTACTTCTCTGTAATAAGAGTTGATGCGTCTTGTGCTGCTGTGTTGAAGGAGAAACCAACTGAAAACTTGGTGATTTGATCTCCAGAAAGGAAGGGAGATAATTTTTCCTTTAAAAAATTTTTTAAATTGCAGTTGAAATAGTATTTTTGGTGTCTGTGTGGCTTCTTCTTTATAGCCTTAGTTCTAGGAGTTCCCTTCAGCTAGTCTTCAGATGTTTCTCCAGGTTGATTGTTCTATAAATTAGTTGTAATTCTGATGTGGTCCTGGGAGGAGGCATGTACAATGTTTACCTACTCCGCCATTTGACCAGAAGCACAGGTGGGGAGATAATTAAAAGAAGGTGTAGTAGGGCCCTTGCTGAGTAACTCATTTGATTGTCGTCCCCATATGCCAAGGTTGTGGAGGTCAATCCCTGGGGTCCCCAATCAGAGCACATATAAGAATCAATCAATGGCCCAGCCAGTGTGGCTCAGTGACTGAGTATCGACTTATGAACCAGGTGGTCGTGGTTTGATTCCCAGTCAGGGCACATGCCTAGGTTGTGGGCTCAATCCCCATTAGGGGCATGTAGGAGGCAGCTGATCAATGACTCTCTCATTAATGTTTCTATTTCTCCCTCTCCCTTCCCCGCTGAAATCAATAAAAATATATTTTAAAAAAGAGAATCAACCAATGAATGCATACGTAAGTGAAACAACAAATGGATGTTTCTCTCTTTCTATCTCTCTCTCCCTCTTTCTCCTTTTTTCTCTCTCTCTCTAAAATCAGTTTTTTAAAAAAGTGTTTAACAGAAGATGTGGTAGGACACATTTGATCTCAGAATTGATTTGCCGACTTTTACCAAACAATAAGCCCACTATTGGCTATACATACTGATTTTGTTTCTAGTAAACTTTATAGCTTCACATCTAATTTAAAGCTCCTGATTGTCCTCACATATGTTCAGCTTGAAAACAACAACAAATAGACACTAGTTATGGAATGTTGCCTATGTGCCAGGCACTGTGCAAAGTACTTTTTATAAATGATCCTTAATCCCTACAAAGTCAAGACTAGTCTTATTATTCCCATTTTAAAGAAGAGGAAACAGACTCAAGAATTTCAGCTAATTCCCCTTGATCTCACGTAGCCAAAAAGTGTTGCTCCTGGAGGCCCATGGTCAGGTCTCCTTCACAGGCCGGAAGCCTCTTCTGTTGCAATAGGATTAATTGTGTTTCCCTTGCTCATGGGTAAATAGGGTCAGCAAATATCTTCTTTAAAGACTCAGTAACATTTGAGCCCATTTTTCCCAGAAGACAATTATCCAGACAGGCTGGGCAGTAGGTTTACAGATGTTCATATGGAAACAATACAATAATAAATAATAATAATACAAGAATAAACTCTTTCATATACTCACAACTGCAAACCTACCTTTGCCCACCCCTGCATATATAAACTTAAAAATCATAAAGCAAATAAAGGTGTCACATTCCTGAGATAAACTCCTTTCCACAATACACCTGCTTGTTGTTTCAAGTTGCTGTTAGAGAACAGAGGAGCCTGCCCATCAGGCCTGACATAAAGTCGTAGAATATTCCTTGCATGTTACCACCGCCCAGGTCACACATCTCTCTTCTCCAGGCATTGAACCCGGCTTGTCCAGAGAGATTGGATGTGGGGATGGGAAAGCCCCTCTGTGCTCACCCCTCCAAGGCCAAGTGGGCCACACCAGCTCTGGGAGGGGGGCGCCATGGGATCCTAAACTGCTCAGACTAGCCACGTATTGCTCCCCATGGTAGAGGGCTTAAAGACCTGTGGATAATACCTCAATGTTGCTTAGAGATCCTGGGATAGAGACTAAAGGGGATTGTAGGCTATCCCTGTGTCTTGTCTCTGTGTCCTGAAACTTCTATCTCGGGGTCATTAAGATGAAATCCTGTAGTCCCATCCTGGGGAATGGGCCTTCCTGATGGTGACAGGGATCGAAAAAGGCAGCAGAGCCAAGACTGCAATCCACGCCTCTCTTCCGAGGCCCATTCCCATCGCTCTGCAACAACTTCTTCAGCCAAATCCCAAATTTTCCAGAAGTTTCTAACGAAGTTAACTTCATACCCGAGAAGCATATGATAATCGTAATAGTAGTTCTTAGAATTTGCAGTCACCATTCATTTGAGTATATGCAGAGAATGTTCTGAATAAAACATAGCCATCATCAATAAAAACTTCAAAGCCCAGCGTTTTCTAGATAAAGGACAGCCATGTTTTATAACTGTATCTATTTAACTGAGGAAGCAGGGCAATTCGCCAGCAATGCCTTTTCATTAGGCTTAGGGGAAGTCTAGTACTTCCCTGGCTCTTCATTTCCATTTGTCCACTAACTAAAGAACCCAAATTCTAGATTTAGTAATTGCTGTTTCTTCCCTCTTATCATCTTCCCAATGGAGGACAGAATGAAGCTAAATTTACTGTGTTAATACCGAGTATTTTATTCCCAATTTTTAAAAATTGTTTTATTGCTTAAAGTATTACAAAGAGTATTATATATGTCTCCTTTTTTTCTCTCTCTCTTTTTCTTTTTTGTTTTTCTCCTCCCCTTGACCTTCCCCTAGCTTTATTCCCAATTTTATCAGCACAAAATCTGGAACATTCCCAGGATAGTTTTTCTCTGGTAGGAGAGGGAAGAATGTTTGAATATGAGCTTAACAAGAATGTAACAGTGAGATGTTGAATTTAAATATATACATATATGACTCAGAGATTTCTTTCTCTATTTTAAAAATAATTCTATAATAAGATTAATGGGATTTTTGTTTTGAGCAATCAAATGTTTAAATGAGTTAAGGGCAGCACTGATGATACCCCTTTTGCCTCTATTTACAGGTGATAAAGAATGCCATCCTTGAAAGCATTGAATACAGAAGACAGAATCCATCTCGTTGCTCTGTTTCCCTCAGTAACGTTGAGGCAAGAAGATTCTTCAACAAGGAGTTTCTAAGCAAACCCCCAGCATAGTTTGTGTACTGGAAAGGGCCAGCAATTTCTGATGCTGAGGCAGTTTGAAATCCCATGACAACTGGACCAATAGCACAGCACAGACATTAGTACTAATTATAAGGCTGATTGATACTCAAATTTGCAGTTATTTATATAAAGCTGCATGAGAATAATACCCTTATAAGTTTGTTAGGTTAACAGATGATGTTGATTATGTAAAAATATACTCAGCTACATTTTCTATCAGTATGAATTTCCTGATGCAAATGTAGGGACATAGACTATATTTTCAGACATTCCTCGCCAACTATGTTATGTGTCCTATTTTTATAATGTGGTTTCTGTTTAGAATATTTAACATGTCGATCTCAATAAGTTAGACTTTGCATTGTGTGTGAGTGTTATTCACTGACTGGATTCATGCCACAAGACAACACTATTTTTTATTTATATATGCATTTATACATTTATGAAATAAATTCATTTGTTTGCAAATTAGCATGCGGTAACTGAGTGTTATTATTTTTCATGAGATATTGCACTGTTGCTACGAAAGATCTCAGATTCATGGCTTTCAAACATAAAAGTTGTTCATCCTAAATTCAAATGTGAAACCTCTCATTTTAAATCAGTTTTTTTTCCTGTGTATAAATTGTTGAACGAATGGTACTAGTATATATTTATTCAGCAAGTAGAAAAAATGTAACCACTTCTAGTTAAACCCTTTACTTGGCTGATATTATCCTGGACTGTGTGTCCTACAGAAAGCACCAGAGGAACATCCAGAAGAGTGGCAAGGGCTGAGTATGCAAGGCTTGTCTTAGGGACGGTCTGTATTGCAAGAATAAGGGCTTCCTCCTTCTTCCTTTGATTTGTCTTTCTTTAAGCTGGCTAATCATTTGTCTTTTTTTTTTTTTCTTTCACCTTTCATTCACATTTCCACCCATGAGGAAAGACTAAAAACAAAAATAAAGAAGGAGGGAACACTTGAAAGCTCAATTCTTTCATTGGTTGACTTATGCACAGGACAAATGAGTGCTTACAACTGTTCATCAGGCACGTTGCAGGATCTGGGAATACAACAGCGGACAAACCTGACCAAAGCGCCTCTCTTCAAGGACCTGGCGTTCTAGTGGAGGTGACCGACGATAAGTAAGTTTCTAGACTGTTAGAAGTGCTAAGGAGGAAATTAAAGATGGGCAGGGAGGAGTTGGGAAGTGTTGGGGTGTGTAATTTTAAATGAGGTCCTGGGGAAGTTCATAATGAGAGGGTGACGTCAGAGTAAAGATGTGAAGAGGCAGGAGGGGCAGGACCTGCAGATGCTCAAGGGAACTGCATACCTGGCAAGAGGAACGGCAAACGCAAACGCTCAGGGGTGGAACACCATGTTCCAGGAACAGAGAAGAGACCCATGTGCCCTGAGCAGAGAGGGTGACGATTCTTTGCGAGTTAATTATATGAGCGAAGAGTTTGAAAGAATGTATTAAATTCATGACATGCTATGAGCAGGAAAAAAAAAAGAGGATTCTAGCCTCAACCTGTTATCATGGTATAATCTTAAGTATGAGGAGACAGCGAATGAATAAATCCAGTAAATTTCTTTTTTGTCACTATCATGGGCTCTTGGGGGAAAGCAGGCATCTACCAATGTCCACGGCTGTACGTACACAAAGGACCCCATCACCTGCAGCCAGATATCTCAGGACTCACAGCCTCGCTTGGTGGGACCGTGGGAAATGCAACTGGAGACAACAAGGAGCCCGGGTTCGTGGAGGGTTCTGGAACCCGTTAAGCAGTAAGTTCAGATGGGGCCGGTTGTAGCCACTTGCTGTTGCTGCTCCTGATTTTCGGGGTGGGCCCCTCCACACTGGACTCCATGCAGGTCTTTGGAGCCTGGCCCAGCTCCACCCGCCAGGCCTGGTGAAGAAGTGGGAACCCCACACGTGCCTGGAAGCCTAGCTCAGGGTGACAGGAACCTGGAACAGGGCGCCAGTCCCGAGAGGCCAGGTCTCAGAAGCAGGGTCTCGGGAACAGGAGGCACTTGCCTCATCGCAAACCCTCACCTACACAGAGGCGCATGTCCCCCTGAAGCAGAGCTGATGGATGCCGGGGCAGGACCAGGCAGGCTGGAGGGGAGGATTCTAGAAAGAGACACTCGGAACCCACAGGCAGCAAGTCCAAATGGTTCTGATTGTCCATCACGTTCAGCTTCTGCCCCTAAGTGTGTTCGGGGAATAAACCTCCCTCCACAGTGCAGACGATGCAGGAGGCTGAGGACAGACCCCGGCTTCACAGGCCCGGAGGGCCCCGCCCGCCCGGTGCAGGGAGGACAAGGGGACCTGCACGTGCGAACTGCACATGCGCCAGCCGCTTACGTCAGCGTCACCGACCGGAAGCCGGCTTGGGTCGGGTCGGGGCAGGCGGGGCACGGGAGCAGGAAATGAGATACATACACGGCATTTTATTCACCTGCCTCCAAGCCCTGAACTACACACATGCACAAACGCCCTCTGGACACGGCGAGAGCAAGGCCGGGCGGCCCGCAGTTCCCGTCTAATGAAAGA